>NW_011499957.1:146023-162385 GCF_000495115.2 Populus euphratica
AGGGAAAGATAATTTTTCTTTGATTTTTTCTTAAATTGAAACCTTAACCATTACTTATTCATCCAATTAACCACTAATTTCTCATTAAATCAATAATCATCTCATTACAACAACACAATATTTTTCTAATTATATTAAAAGTTTTAAAATTTTCACAATCACAAAGACACAATAAAAACTTAGTTTGAGAGGGTATATTACCTTAAAAAAAAAGATGAAAATAAAATATCAGAACTTGGATAACACCCACAAAATCACTTCCCTTTCTCCTTTTTTTCTACTTTGAAATTGTATCCCTTAATAAGAAAAACTTGATTTTTCTTTCATTTTTCCTTCTTTAATCACTCCTAATCCTGCTATAACCTCTTAATCTACCTCTTTTTTGTGATTTTATGGTGGATTGTTTCAAGTTTTCTCTCAAAATTTCCTCTCCTTTCTCTCTTCTCTCTCTCTCTTCTCTCGTGATTGGCCAAAAGTGTTAAAAAATGAACACTATTCATGTATTTATAGGTCTCTTAACTTTGTTGTTACCCTCTTATCCTTTAGTTATTTATTTGGATAAGTTTTCTTTTCACCCGAGTTTATTTCCACAGCCTACGTGTGAACTTTACCATTTCCAAATATTCTTATATCAAAAATATTATTTTCCTAATTTATTTCACATTATTACACACATGTATATTTTATTTTAATTTAACCCTATTTAATTTCCCATGTTAAATCTCTTGTTGATGCCAAAATGCTACTAGGGTTTACACAGATGGTTCCAAAAATATTTATAGCCCTTGAACTATTTTATTTTGTTAAAGGGTTGGAGAGTCATTTCCTTTGAAAACATAGGTGAGAAGAAAACATCTCTTACACATTAATATTGATGGAAATAACCCTTACAATAATATTAATGTTGATGGAAATATGTTAGATTCGTAGTAGATTTTGGCACCATTTGGGAACGCGGTGTCCTCAAAAAATCATTTTTTGGCTTTTTTTTTTGTGTTTTAGATCGTTTTGTTGCGCTGATCTTAAAAATAATTTAAAAAAAATAAAAAAATTATTTTGATGTATTTCAGCATGAAAAATATTTTGAAAAGCAACCGCAACCACACTCCTAAATAAGCCCAAAGTATATTGCACGCATCATTAATGTTGATGTGAATAACCATTAATCAACATTAAAGATGATTGGAACAAGACAAACTTTTGGAAGACTTTTACATGCTTAAAAGTATAGAGAAATAACTATAATAAATTCTTGTTATTTTATGTTAAGGACTATAATATAGCCTTGTGACTTGGGATGAGGCTTATAAAGACTTCTAATTGCGGGTATATTTAGACCTGGAATGATATTAAACTCAAAGTTGTTAGGTAGGACATTTTGCCAAACCTATAGACACTTAAGCTTAGCATTTGGATGAAATTAAAGATGTTGGGTCAGGTATCTTGTCAGACCCATATATACTTGGGCTTAACACATAGTTGAACCAAAAGTTGTTAGATTTGATGTTTTGTCAAGCCTGTAGGTACTTAGACTTAGTGTGTAACTAAACTAAAAAATATTAGGTTTGATATCTTGGTAAATCTTAGGTATTTGAACTTAACGCGTAGCTAAATCTAAGGATGTTAGGTCTTGCGTCTTGCTAGATTCACATACATTTGACCTGAGCATGCAACTAAACATAAGAGGGTTGGGTATGACATCTTGCCGGACCTATGTATATATGGATTCAGCCCATAGTTGAACTTAAAAATATTAATTCTAATATCTTATTAGATTTATTAGATCCATGTACATTTATGTTTAACACATTATTAAATTCAATAAACGTTGGATTAGGAAGCAAATTATACTCATGTTATCAATAATTGACATTGTATAAAACTCACGTATGATGGGCTAGAATCCTGTTTTTAGCTCCTTTTCATGACGTTCATTTTAAACAAATGAATAGTTAAAAGGGTTATTTTTTCTCCACCCAATACAATTGTGAGGGCTTCTTTCACTCTGCCCAGAGGTGGTTGTTTTACCATCCTTTCGACTTAAAAAATCTTCTTCCGCTGTATTGTGAGTGCATCCGTCCAAGTTGGCGGCTCACACTTAAAATGCATCTATCAAGTGAACGGCTGCTCTTATCATGGATCGTCAGCTGAATTATCAATTTCAGTTTCTGCAATAATCCCAAGTTAATTTTGTTTTTTGATAAAATAGATCATAATAGACGAATATTAAAAATATTATTTTAATATATTTTTAATATAAAAAACATTTAAAAAATAATAAATCAAATTGTCAAACAATCCTGTGCTATTTCCCGTACGTAGGTGCTTACGTTAGAAATTATTCTTCGATGACCATATGGTCTAGTCCGCGCGCCCGCTCTCACTTCCTCTATTTGTGGCGGTTTCGTTTCAACTGCTTCGCCATTGTCTCAATAAACAAAAGAGTTCTTAAGAACAAGAGAGATGGCAACAGTGAAAAGGATCAAGCTGGGTTCACAGGGTCTTGAAGTATCAGCACAGGGACTTGGATGCATGGGCATGTCTGCCTTCTACGGCCCTCCAAAGCCTGAATCGGACATGATCGCCCTCATCCACCATGCTGTCAACACCGGGGTCACTCTACTTGACACCTCCGATGTCTATGGACCCCACACCAACGAAATCCTTCTGGGCAAGGCCTTGAAGGCAGGAATATTACGAGAGAGAGTTGAATTAGCCACCAAATTTGGCGTCAACTTTAAGGATGGCAATGCGGAGGTTCGAGGGGATCCTGCTTATGTGAGAGCTGCTTGCGAGGCCAGCTTGAAACGCCTTCAACTTGACTGTATTGATCTTTATTACCAACATCGCATTGATACCAGCGTTCCTATTGAAGCTACGGTATTTCTGTTTAATAGTTTTTATTTCTAAATATTGTTCTGATTAATCTTGATCGTTCGATGGCCATGATCATATTTAGAGAATTTGGCTTTTACTTGATACGTTTTCCAGAATCTGTAACAGGCATATCCAAAAATCCAAAAAATTCAGCATAAGCCCACTAAGATTATAGATTAGACATGGTACTGATGATACCGTCATGTTTAATATGTGAATTGACATCTTGCAGTGGTCTCTTTCGTAGTCGGATGCCGACATTGCTACTAGTGCTATTAGTGGGTACTGTCTCTGCATTCTAGCTGAAAAATGTCTTGCAGTTGTGCACTCATAATTCTTTTCTTGGCTAGATGGGGGAACTCAAGAAACTAGTTGAAGAAGGTAAAATAAAGTATATAGGTCTGTCTGAGGCCTCTGCTTCAACAATCAGAAGAGCTCACGCTGTTCATCCGATAACAGCCGTGCAATTGGAGTGGTCACTGTGGTCAAGAGATGTGGAGGAAGAGATTGTTCCTACCTGCAGGTGAGGCATTGATGAGAAAAACTAATTTCCTTTGAAGATCAAAATAACCGAAACTTTAGGCTGTTTATGGGATGCCTTAGATATCCAGATTGTGATCTTATCATTCTAATGGTTCAGAGAACTTGGCATTGGGATTGTTGTGTACAGTCCTCTAGGACGGGGATTCTTTTCCACTGGGCCTAAGTTGGTTGAGAGCTTCTCTGAGGGTGATTACAGAAAGGCAGGTTCTCTTCTTTTTTAATATAGAGTTTGTGATCAATATAAGACATGCCCAGAACACAAGCATAATCTTTTACGGTTTGTAAAGGATGCCACAAATCACATCTCCTTCTTCACGAGTGACGCGTACTAGAGAATAATATAGTATTAGAGAATAATATAAAACTATTATTGAAACCTATCTAAGCCTTGAAAAATAGTCTCTTCTATCTTACAGAGTGGTTTGGTGGTTTAAACTCCATAGAAGGAACTTGTACAAAGTAAAAGTTTAGCTTTGAGATCATTATATTTTACCTAGCAGTTCTTTCACATTTGCATTATTCCTAAAAATATGCTATACATTTGGACTGCTTAAAGATTCAATAAAATAAAACACAGATTTACAGGATCTCCTTGTATTAGACATGTGGCTTTATTTGTCCCATGTCCAACCAAAAAATTCTGTTTTGCTTATATCTTTTGATTACTCCGTTATGCACTAAAAGAGGACAAGCAAGAGGAACACAAACTCATGGATAGCTGACATCCTTTCTCTGATAGTCAATCTTCAGTATTTTTGGCTTCCTAAAATCTGCTCACTCGCCTTGTAGCTTGGAAATTTGGCATGTTTGTACCCATAAAACCTGCGTAGTATACAATATGATGATAATTAGCATTTTGTGCTGGAAATATTTTGCTATGGCAAAGTTGGTCCTAATTTCAAACATTGAGGAAGGACATGTTACAAGTACCTATGGAATAATGCTATGCATAAACCGCCCATCTATGATGCTTTCTTGTTAATGAGTTGTTTTTTCAATTGTTTCAGGATATGTCTAGGTTCCGACCTGAAAATCTGGACCATAATAGACATTTATTTGAGCGGGTTAATGAAATCGCAGCAAGGAAACAATGCACTCCATCGCAGCTGGCTTTGGCCTGGTTACACCATCAGGGTGATGATGTATGTCCTATTCCTGGAACCACCAAGATCGAAAACTTCAACCTGAATGTTGGAGCTCTGTCTGTAAGACTAACACTAGAAGAAATGGCTGAACTCGAATCAATCGCTTCTTCAAATGCTGTAAGGGGAGATAGGTCTGACGATGGCTTCTCTACGTTCAAGGATTCAGATACTCCACCTCTTTCATCATGGAAAGCTGTATAGAAGGCATGCTGCCATGTCATGTTGTCTTGCTGCTAGCTACTCTTGGATTTCAGCTGCCTTTGAAGTTTTTGAAAATTATATGTACCCTCTCTGAACTTCTGAAGAGAATAAATGGTCCTGTAATCTAATATTATAGTATATTATGTATTAAAGACTTGTGTGTGAGAATTTTATTATTCTTGTGTTTTAATCTCTAAATTAATTATCATATGTTGTTTTACATAAATAAATAAAATAAGTTGATTAATTAATAGGTTAAGTCTTTTATTATTTTCAACTTGGTATAAGAGCCATTACATTTTAAAACTCTCTTTCCTTCTCTCTAATGGGCTCTTCGTATCAGCCTATGGTGCAAACCTTTTCTTCTCCCTTTGTTGCCGTGAATCCTCAGTCATTTTCTTCTCCCTCTCCTTTGAAATCATCTCCTGCTGCTACTGCCTTGCAACCTTTTCCTGCTACTGCTATCATGAATCTTGCCACCATGGAGTCTTCAATTGCAAGCATTATTTTCCTCTCACTATCAAAAAATTAACAAATACAAAAAATAACACCGATATCATGTTTTCATTTGTAAATTACCATGAATTCTACTAAAAAAAATTCCCTCGTAAATATAAGTGAAAATATTTTTTCGATATATATTAAGAAAATTATAATAGAAAAGAAAGGAATTTAAAAAAATTATAAAATACAATGACATGTCATTTATACAGATAAAAATACCAACAATATTAATATTGTCGGTAAAATTTGTTTGTAAACTTGTCGGTAAAATGTTCTTAAGAGCTTGAAACTGTTCCTTTTTTTCGATACTATTCATTGTGTTAATTACATATGAAATTATCGACAAATTAATTCCATCAATATTTTTCAGAGAGCTCTAGAACTATTTACTTCTCAATTGCATTGTTAATCGTTGTTCTTTACAAACATAATCACAAACAGATTGAAAATTTATTGGTGATATTTGGGGTGGAGGGATTCTAAAATTTTTTGATCAAATTGAAATTTTAAATTAAACATTACATATAGAATCACCAATGAATTAAAAAGTCATCTGTAATATTTGAGTGATTTCTAATTTTTTTATTAAAATAAAAATTTAAATTAAATATTACAAATGAAATCATCTAGGAATGATTAAAAATATTAATATTTAATTATCAGTTAGTAAAATTATAGGTAAAATACTCCAATAAAAAGACTAGAATCTCTGATTTCATAATAGACACACCTCTTATTCATCTTCATCTTCTCTCTTTTTCTTTCTTCCCTTTATATAAAAAATACCAACGTCCTTTTTTTTTTCCTCTCCACAATTCCTTCTCTTTTCTTCTCCTCTCTTCTTCTTATCTCTTGTTACTTTTTTTTAATTAATATACTTTATGAATTTATTTTTTTTCTTTTCTCATCTCAGTTTCACTCGCAATTAAATAAAGATAAGATTTTTCTTTTTTTTAGTATTTTTTTGCATCATATTTGTTTTTTTTTAATTTTTTTTCTTAATAATTATATGAATGTTATTATAGAATTCTTTTCCATATGAGATCAATTTTATTGGATTTTAGTTGAATTTCAATTAAATTAATTTATTTGTTACTGGATTATGGGTTTTGAAATAGGTTTTCTAGGTTAGGTGGAATTTTTTTTAGTTGATTTATTTATTTATGTTATTTATTTGTTGCAAATTTGTTTAGTTGATTTTCTTCTCTCTTTTTTTCAAGCAACTTAGTTCTTAGTATTATGGAGTGTTGATTTATTTTATTTTAATTATTTTTCACTTTTATTAAATAGATTTTTTAAAATATTTTTAAATAATTATTAACAATATTACCGATGAATTAAGTCCATTAGTATATTTTAGAGAGTTAAAAAGGAATTATTGCACATGTTACTATGCCACCGTTTAATCATCAATGGAATTACATACAATATTTTTGTAAGTTATAAGGCAAAATTTCCAAAGGAAATACCAAACAAATGAAACAGGTAATTTTTTTTGGTGTGTTTTTTTTGTCAGTAAATCCATTAATAATTTTATTACCAATAGACTCACCAACAAACAAAAAATTACCAATGAGAATTTTAAGGATGGAGCATTTCTATCGGTGAGCCCGTCGGTAAATTTATTGTCAATGGAAGGATAATATAAATAACGACGGAAAATTTCATCAATTTTTCTAAGTATTTTGGTAGTGTCTCTAATACTCATCAAGTTATTTCTTTTAAGCTAACAAACATAAATTATTTTTATTAGCGAATGCAGATGAAGCCATATCTTATTGAATAAGGTGTTGATGGCTTTTTACTGTGTTCTCCTCCTTATATGGTTGTTATTGATGGTTCTTCTTTTTAGATTAATAATTTTTTTTCTTTGTTGGAAACAACATTATCAACTTATTATCGGTACACTACTTCTCTTTCAATAAATGTACCATATCTTGTTATCGAGTTCCAAACCTCACACTGTGTTTGGTGTACTTTTAAGTAAGCCCTTGCTTCTTCATTTAATTTTTGCATTATGCAACTTTATGGTTCTTTTCAAAATCTTCATCGCGGTGATGATTTAGTCACTATATTTATGCAAAAAGCAAAGGCATGTTTGATGAATTAATCACTACTTGTCGAATAATTTCGTTAGAGGATTTCAATTTGTATGTGTTTTGTTGTCTTTGGGGTGAGTTCGAGCACTTGGTAACAAGCCTTGTAACTATTGCAAAACCTCTTTTGTATGTTGATCTTTATAGTTATCTTTTCACTCATGAGTTCTTTCATAAGACCTCTCTTCACTCCATGGATGTTGTTGTAACTACTCCTTTATTGCCCATACCAACTCAACCACTATTAGCTCATATTGCTCAATGTCAACCCTTTGGTTTGTAAAAAAACAATTATAATTTTAGTTATGGAAAAGGGTGATCTCATGGAGGTAGCATAACAATTATAACACCAATCATAATAACATTAATGCCAAGTTTAATTTTTAAAGTTTCCATAGATCTTCAAACAACAACTGGAGGCAGGGTAATTGATAACAAAACCAATGAAATAATGGTTCTTCATGGTGGTTTAATGTCAAGTGCCAGCGATGTCAAACCTTCAATCATTCTGCCCCTTATTGTTCTTAACTTCAAAGCCATGGACAATAGTTTAATGCTAATCTTGCGCTAAAAAATGTTGTCTCAACAAATTGTGTGGATTGGTTTCCTGATACTAATATAAATCAACACATCACACCTAATCTTACAAATCTGACGAGGTCCGAGCCATATCTCGATAATGATCACTTGTATGTTACTGATGGTAAGGGCCTTTCCATATCTAATATTAGACATACTAAGTTATATACACCAAAATATACCTTTACTTTATCTAATATTCTTCATGTACCATATCTTCAAAAACTATTGCTTTCTGTTAAAAAATGTTATCTTGATAATAATGTTTATTTTTAATTTCACCAGTTTTATATTAAGGATCTCTACGCTAAGGCATTACTTTTTTTCTAGTTAGAATAAACATGGTCTGTATGTTTTTTTCAAGTGTTCTACATTGTCAATTCCTCAAGTTTATTAGTCTCTTTGCGTATCTGCTTCTATTGATCTATGGCATCGTTGATTATGTCATCCTACTTTCTATATTTTTAATTTTTAAGCATCAAAATATAAAATTTATTGTATCTCTAAACATTTTCAATTTCGATGTCAAGGTTGTCTATGAGAAAAGTCGTCATGTCTGTTATTGAGACCTACAAGCCATAAAACTTCTGCTCCACTTGACTTAATATTTAGTGATGTTTGGGGCTTTGCTCCTTTTTTTTCTTCTAATGATTTTTGCTATTTTTGTTAATGTGCATACAAAATATGTATGGTATTATTCTTTTGTTGTGAAATCTAATGTCTTTTATGTTTTTCATTAATTTCAAACTTTGATTGAGTGCTAATTTTTTCTCAAAATTAAATTTGTTGAGATTGATTGGGGTGATGAATACTGCAAGTTACATACTTTTTTTCAAACAATTGGTATTCATCATCATTTAATTTGACCTCATACTCATTAATAAAATGACATAGTTGAACATCATCATATGTATATTTTAGAAACAAGTTTTACTTTTCTTGGACATTGTAAAACACTACTAAGGTTTTGGAAATGCACTTTTAAAACTTTGGTTTATCTTATCAATCACATATCTATTTTTGTCCCCAATAATAAGTCCCCCTTCGATTGTCTTTTTCAACATTCTCCTAATTATGATTTTTACGTACTTTAAGGTGTATTTTTTTTCCATTTTTGTGTCCATATCATAATCATAAATTAGATTTTCGTTCCTCTTCATATGTGTTTTTAGGTTATAGCTTTGTTTATTTTGGTTATTATTGTCTTCATCTCGCATCTTAATGAATTTATATTTCTTGTCATGTCTATTTTCATAAGCATATGTTTTCTTCTGATAAATTTGAACAAATTACACAACTATACGATATTCCCTCTTCTAACAATTGTACCAATTTACCTAATTTCCTTACCTTACCAATTTTTCATAATCCTACACTTGCGACTTCTCAACCTCTTGTTTTTACCACCTCATAACAGCCCCTTAATCTTAATATTACGTCATCATATGCATGTTTCTCTAATAATCATACTACGAGTACATGTTTAACCCCCTTTGAATTCCAACTTGACATGTCTGAGGCTATTGTTCTTCTAGGTCTCCCATTGTTAGTGCTTCAATTTCTGACAATGATGCCTTTATTGCAAGCTCTACCTTTTGGTCTCTACTACTGGATTAAATTTGGTTGTTGACCTCTCTTTTTATCCATTGCAGGATCATTTGAGATCAACTCTCATTGCCTTATTGTCTATACTTTTTTGACATTATATGGTTCTTCATCTAAGACTACTAAAAAACAAATCTAACAGCTTCTTTACCCTCTTTTAACAGTCATAAATCTCAAAATTTTCTAGTTGTGCTTATGAACCACTTACTTTTTATGATGCTAACAGGTATAAGGCTTGATAAGATGCTATGAAGGCTGGAATTCAGGCATTGTGTTCCAATGACACTTGGTCCTTGGTTCCATCTCATCATTCAATGAATGTTGATGGTTATCGTTACGAGTACAAGATCAAGCACCATTTCGATAACAACATTGAACGATATAAGTCTCAGTTGATTGTTAGATGTTTTAGTCAGCAAAAATGTATTGATTACTTTGAAACTTTTAGTCTTATTGTTAAATAAGCTACTGTTTGGTTAATTCTCATAGCCTCGGTGTTGCGTGATTGGAAAATTAATCAATTTGATATTCATAATGTCTTTCTTAATAGGACACTAGATGAAGAGGTCTACATTAATGATATTTTTTTAATTAGAAGCAATTTAATCTTGCTTCACCAATTGATTCAACTGCTAACTTTAGAGTTTAAGCTTTAGGATTTAAAAGTTGTTTATTATTTTTTACGCATTGAGGTTCATCATACCACTATAGGTATCATGCTACGGAAAAATAAATATATTATTGATATTCTTCACTAGGCAAGTATATCTTCTTGCAGGACTATTGATACTTTTATTACTACATCAAAGGTTTTTAAAGTGTCTGATTGCTTGTTTTCTAATCCTATATATTTTCAACAAATTATTGGTACTCTTCAATATCTAACTTTTTATAAGACCAAATATATGTTTTGGTGTTAACAAAGTTTGTCAGTATATGCATGCTCCTGCAGATGCACATTAGGCTATTGTTAAACACATTCTTCATTATCTTAAGGGTACAATTTCTTTTGGTCTTCACATCACCCGTAACTTTTCCTTTTTCTTGTATGGTGTTGCGATGTCGTGGTCGCACAAATTAATTACCCTAGCTTAAAACATAACACACAAGATAGTATAGAGCAAGCAAGGGGTCGATCCCACAAGGAAGATTTAGTTTAGATTTTTATGCTATACGTTATGCAATTGGGGGGTTTTGATTTGTGATGATCTAAACTATGGAAGAAATTAAACTAACAAACAAAATCAATTGAAATCGAAATTTATCAAGAAAACAAACCTTGGTTGCAAGCACACATCCACCAACGGAAATTAGAACCGATCCTTGAAACAAAACTACAATTTATATTCTGAATTTTTATCTTTTCTTAATGTTGGTTAATTAACGGATCCACCGATTCGCCGTATAATTAACCCTAACCAACAAACAATCACAATGTCCGAATTAATGATTTAGTTCAATGACAGCCCTAAGAAGTAGATATTTGAGTGTTCTCCCTAAGTTTAATAATGTAGTTCCGCCACAATTATCAAGCTTAGTTGCTTCACAAGTTCATACATCACAACTCCGGTTTTGATATCAAACTTAGCAATAAATTGTTCACAATAATAACTTAGAGTTTCACTCTAGCAATTATCAACAACAATCATAGAAAATATGCATAGGAAAACAACCATACTTATTCATAATATAAACTGAAAATAAAAGAAAGAATAAATCTCACGGTTCTTGAAATCCGAAGGTTTGTTGTGTCCTTGCAACCAAGAAAAGAGCTTAGCCTTGCATAACCATTGAACAACTACTCTTAAAGAATGAAGAGAGCATGATTTTTTGGGTTTGTAGAGGAGAGAATTTTTGTTTCTTAACTTCTAGCTGCTGCCCCCCTTCTCTCCTCTCTCTCTTTCTTTTTATATGCTAAGAAACCCTAGTTCCTAATTTACAAAGTAGTCCTCCCTTAAGTTGACAATTGACATTTAAATACTTAATAACTATTTTCCCTAAAAAAGAGAAATACCCTTGCATGAAATCTTCAAACTCTGACTTAGAGGAGCTAAATTGCTGATATAAAAACTTGGATGACGGTTTAGAAGCTTCGAAACGTAATTTGGACTCATTTCTTCACGAAACCTGATTGCTGGCAGAATTCAGTTATCATTTTTGAAAAATCAAATCTCCCTTATCTAATAGATATTTTGGATGAAATTTGGAGCGTTTACATACCTTTGAGTCAGGAATCCAACAAAATTAATTTTGCATAAATTGGACTTCTATAGCTCCAGATATTGAATTTTGAATAGACAAAGGTCAACAGTTGCAGAATGCGAGATTTGACTTTGAAGGATGTGATTTCCATGATCTTCCTCTTTTTATTTTTCTTGCATTACATTTCCAGAAAGGTATGGATGTTAGCTTTTAAGTTCCACTAGAATCACTTCATTTCGATCTCTAGAACTCACGCTTTGCACAAAACATCGACTAAACGTCAAATCTGCCAATTATCTCCAATTTACTCCTTTTTGCATTTTTCATCCAAAAATGCCTTCAAAACATAAAATAAAGAATATCAAGGCATTTTACATATAAAACATGGACAAAACATTAGGTAAATATGGGTGAAACTATCGAATAATATGGTTACATCATATGGCTTTACAGATGTTTATTAGGTTGGTAGTTTTGATGATTGTAAATCTATAGGTGATTATCTTATTTTCTTTGGACATACATCGATATCTTAGAAGTTAGGGAAACAAAGTACTTTGGCTTATTCTTATATCGAGGATAAGTATAAAGCCTTAACTAATGTTATTTATTGTAAACCTTGAGAATAAACTTTTTTTAAAAAAATACAATAAGAAAATATAGGAATTAAATATGTGAAAAAAATCAAATAAATTCAATTATTAAAGGGGGATTTTAAATAATCAAAAAAGTACAACTCAAATTGTAAAAAGGAGGGAGAATGGGCCAAAGTGCAATTAAGAAAGAACAAGACTGTAAATACCCCAATCTCTCTTCTATGTGGCTAGCTACACCAAGATAAGAAGAAAATAGGGATTTTAGATTTTCCTCCACCAAAATTAAGAGAAAAACACCAAAATTATTAGGGCTATTGACACAACTAAAAGGTTGATGTCTTCTCTCAAATGCAGGAGTGTCGAAGTAAAATAACCCGGCAAGACCGGGGTCGAACCACAGGGAGGTTAATTGTACAAATTATAAATAACAATAATACAACAACAATAACAACAACAATAACAATAACAACAACAACAATAATAATAATAATAATAATAATAATAATAATAATAAAGAAAAAGAAGGAGAAGAAGAAGAAGATGATGAGAACTTTGAGAAGGAATATTAATGTAACGATTAAACAATGATAATAACAAATGTCAAGGTTAGAGATTCCACTAATGGTATGTCAAACAAGTATAATATAAACTCTTATTATTTAATTGGAAACCACACATAAAGGAGGTTCCAATCATATTATAGATTGTTAACATGATTACATTAGTCATCTTATTCGATTAATGCTAATACTTGTAAATCTCATCAAGCATTCATGATTATAACTTATGTTAACAACAAATCAAGTTCCTTTCATAGCTCAGGTGTCGGTTATACCATACAGTATGAACTATGAAAGTGCCAAGCATTTGTTGTACTAAATGTTATACAATATAAATCAAGATTAGTCATTTAACAAGCAAAGTATTAAAGAGTGAACAAGATAACAAATATAAAACATGTTAGTATCAAACATTAAAGTCCATATTAAGTTTATACTATACTTATTCTTACACCATTAGTGTAACCTTTTCACCTTGACATAATAAACTTAGCTAGACATAATGAAAGAAAGAAAAATAAATAAACAAAATAAGAACATAAATAAGATAAAAGTTAACTAAGTAAATGAAAGGAAATGAAAGGCATAAACTTGATATTAATGAAAGCAAAGCATAAACATTACAAAAAATACAAAGAGAGAAAGGAAAAGCATCATCTTGATCTGGAAACCAAGATGCCTAAATGCATGGCAAATGCCTCCTTTTATAAGCCAAAATTAGGAACTATTGATTTGATGACCAATTGATGAGTGGGTGGCCAACTCTTGACTTGGTGACAATCCTTATCTTCTCTTATCTGCCCAAAACGTCATTGATAACGTCAAAATTAGAGCCACTCGAAAACATGAACGTTGTAGGCAATTGTCTCAGATTTCTTGTGTAAAAAATTCAGCTTATTTGGACTTCTAGAACTCCAGATATAGCCAAAATACTGAACAGTGCTCGGAGGACAGCTTCGGGTTTCTTTGTTGTTGCAATAATTTGGACTTGAAATGACCTTTTTAGATCTTGGGCTCCATATGAAAGCTGTAGGCCTATGTCTTACCTTTCGATCCATATAAAGTAGACCTAAATCTGACATCTATAGCTCCAGATATGACCCAATTACCGAATAGTATTCCAGTTTGGATTGCACCGACATCTCTTTTCTAATTTTGGTCATCTCTTTGCCCTTGCAACTTAAGTTCTTAAAGTCATCAATCAATCCTTTCATTTATGTGATAGGCCTACATTTAAAATGAATATTTATCACAAATTAAAGGTATCTTAAATTATTAGATATATTATTATAAAACATGCGTTAGTTGAGTTATTGATACTTCAAGTGCAAAATGATAATATAAAACCATGATAAAAATGCACTTTTAAGTACTAATCAGCTATACAAACTCTAAACTTCTAAGTAGAGAGAACATTCTTTGATAAAGGAAATAACAAGGAAACAAGTGAAAAAATTACGAGAAGAAAAAAGGGAGGGTCAACTGCATGCAAAGAGGGAGAAGCTAAAAATCTTCAACCAAATTTGAGTTGAAATACAAACTTTCTCTAGGTAAAGGCCCTAAATCTAATTATCAATACCAATTTAACATTTGAATAGGAATTGTGCACTAATTTCATAATTTAAAAATTAGGGTTTTTGAGTGAAATTTGGAAAAAAATTAAAATTTGTTGGAATTAGGATAATTGAACTGTTATAAGTTACCTTGAATATGATATCATGTAAGAATACCAAAGAAAAAAATCAATGACCAAGTGAAATGAGTGGTCGACCATGTAAGGGTTGAATGGGAGGAAAAGAAATTCTAAATTTTGCTTGATAAATCTTTGTGATATGTTTTTATGATGTGAACAATGAGTAAATGAGACAAACAATTGCATGGAAAGGAAAAAGGGATAAACAAAATAAGAACATAAATAAGATAAAAGTTAACTAAGTAAAGGAAAGGAAATGAAAGGCCTAAACTTGATTTTAATAAAAACAAAGCATAAACATTACAAAAAATACAAAGAGAGAAAGCAAGAGCATGATCTTGATCTGAATACCAAGATGCTTAAATGCATGGCAAATGCCTCCTTTTATAGGCTAAAATTGGGAACTATTGATTTGATGACTAATTGATGAGTGGGTGGCCAACTCTTGACTTGATGACAATCCTTATCTTCTCTTATCTACCAAAAACGTCATTGATAACATCAAAATTGGAGCCACTTGAAAACATGAAAGTTGTAGGAAATTGTCTCAACTTTCTTGTGTATACAATTCAACTCATTTTGACTTTTAGAACTCCAGATATGGCTAAAATACTAAATAGTGCTTGGGTTGGAGGATAGATTCGGGCTTCTTTGTTGTTGCTACAATTTGGACTTAAAAATGGCCTTTTTAGATCTTGGGCTCCATATGAAAGTTGTAGGTCTATGTCTTACCTTTCCATTCATATAATATAGACCTAAATATGAGATCTATAGCTCCAGATATGACCCAATTACCAAATAGTGTTCCGGTTTAGATTGCACCAACATCTTTTTTCTAAGTTTGGCCATCCCTTTATCCTTTCAATTTCAGTTCTTAAATTCATCAATCAATCCTATGATTTATGTGATAGGCCTACATTTAAAATGAACATTTACCATAAATTAAAGGTATCTTATATTATTAGATATATTATTATAAAACATGCTTTAATTAAGGAGTTATTGATACTTCAAATGCAAAATGATGATATAAAACCTTGATAAAAATGCACTTTTAAGTACTAATCACACCCCTCAACCAGCTTATTACTAGTCCCTAGTAATCAAAGCGTTAAAATAGAAAAACAATTTGCAAATTCCACAAAGCAAGGTATTCATCATTTAACTTCCATTAATCTATCCAGATAAACAAACTCTCGTTAAATTTATATACCTGTTCAATACCTCTTAACAAGATATTCATAAACCTTTCTTTTGTGCTCAATGTATCAACACATAATTATGGGGCTTTTCTTGGAAGAAAACAATTTTTTTGTTCTAATGTTTAAGGTTAACTTCCTTGGGTTGGGATTATTATTTTTGTCTTCTTTTTTTTTTAAATATATATACATATAATTTAAAAACACCATGCATCTTTAACCCATGTAACGAGCTTTCAGCTAATGACTCCTAAACTAGTTGGTCTTAGGGCATTAGGTGTTAACACACCCCTATGAGCTTAGTAACTCGGGTCGCAAATACTGATATATAGATAGTACAATGTTTGATTCTCTTAAGCTTTTCTCCTCAACCCATGTAACAAACGTTGGGCCAATAACTCCTAAGTCAGTTGACTTTAGGGTATTAGGTGTTAAAACACCCCTTCAGACTTAATTGCTTAGGTTAGAAAGGCTACGAAACCAAACTTATCTATATTTTTATTATATCATTTTTTTTCTTTTTTTTTCTTTTTTTAATTATATATTATCCCTTTTCCTTAGT
>NW_011499957.1:162469-178662 GCF_000495115.2 Populus euphratica
TTCCCTTAGTTGTTACCTTTAAGAAAAGAACATAAATAATATAATAATCCAATATGCAACCCACAATCATATGTTAAAGTGTGTGTGTGTGTAAATTAAGGTTTAAGAACACATGTTAAATAAGTATATGAGCTAAATTAAGTGATAACAATGCAAGAGTTTGTAAATCTGAATATTTCAAGAAGTATTATGATAGACAAACCTAAAACACACTAAAACAAATATAAGTAACAACAAAACACAATAATAAAACCAAAAGACACAAAGATTCACAAATGAAGGCTCAAATCCAATCTAAGCTTTTTACGGCTTTCCTTAGTTGACCAATCTATGTGACTCATGGAAGGATCAATTACAGGAATGAAAGATTGTAGTTGGTCAATCAATTATTCAGCAGTAGCAGTAGAGATTATGATTTGTCATGCAGAAGATGTTAGAAATTCTTGTTCCATAGCATGATCAAGAAAAGACAACAACTTATCATAATAACCATTAACATTTAACAAACCTATGAGTTTATGATGAATATGCAGTTGAGCCCAAGAGAAAATATGAAAGATCTTTTCCAATGTACCTAGACCACCTGGTACAGCAATGAAGGCATCAGCATGGTTAAACATTGCATTCATTCGAGCTGACATTATGGAGACCTGAAGTTCCTCTCTAATTGTTTTTTCAATGATGTCCCCTTGTGCTAAAGCTTCATGGACGACCCCTAAAACTTGACTACCTCCTAAAAATGCAGTTATTGACACACATCTCATTAACCCAAAACTGCGTCCCTCATACACTAAATGAATCTTTCTTTCAGCTAGCACTTGACCAAGATGATTTGCTGATTCTAAAAACTCCCTTTCTTTCCTAGGACTACATCCACCGAAAACACAAATATTTCTTATATGATGACCTGAGGAACTTGCCATTTCTACACACTTCTGTATTTGTTGAATGTATGGGTTAAGTAGAAATAAAAGGAAGGAAGAGAGGATTTTATAGATGAGAAATTAGAAAGGCAATCATACCACCCATATGTAGGCTGACTATAGTCTCACACACACTCTCTCTCTCTCTCTCTCTTTATTTATTTATTAATTTACTTTTGAAAAAGCATGTGCATGTACAAGTAGTTGTGATTGTGGCTCACATCTTCCCTTGGTTTTAAGTCCAAGAACGGTTTAAACGCCCTCTATGGGTCGGGGATAGGCCTCCCATCTAGTTTTTTAAAAAACTAGCAAACAAGGTCTTTTTTAGTCAAATTCCCAAGACTAAGTCGATCATGTTCTTTATGAAATAGTGGTCATAAATCATGAATTGCACGATGCACATCTCTACTAGGATGCGTCTCAAGAGTCAATAGAAGATTATTTAAACACTCCTTACTCAGGTCATCCTTAATGAATTGTATTTTATCTTCACGGTTTATAAATATCATTCTTAAAGAACGACATTGTGTATTACAAGTCCATCTAGCACATCGATGATAGACTTTCAGTCATTTTGCACGACGTTTCTTTGCAAAAGTGCTTTTACCTATTCCAGGCATGCGTGAAATGAAGGAGTTAGAGGACTCACCTGATAATCGGACCTTTGCTTCAATCAACCAGCGAATATCTTCAGGAATTCCATGATTCATTAACAATCTCAATCTTGCACATCTAGCACGATAAATTTTTGTAATCGCATTTTGAGGTAGAGCGGGAAAATATTTTTTCAATTTTTTAAGATTAGTGTCCATTTTCAAATGAGAATTGGAAGAGAGATTCAAAGAATTGCACAAATATATACACAGATATCAGTTATTGTGGGAAACTGAAAGAACCGACTTAAGTCACAGAGTACCGTTATCCGTCATTTGACCGGGGTGAGAGAACCTAGCAAAAATCACTCAAAAAAAAACATAAAAAAAAAAATCAATCTTTATATGCAGGATCACACAATTCAATAGAGTCGTGTTCAACTGAAAAATTATCAAAGTAAACTTTCAGACGATGTCCATTTACCTTGAAAACATTGTCATTTTTTACATTCTCGATGTCATGGGCCCCATATAGATACACATGTTTCACAATAAAATGACCGCTCCATCTTGATCTTAATTTTCTAGGAAATAAATGCAATCGAGAATTATAAAGTAAGATTTTTTGACCAACATTGAATATTTTTCTCAGTATTTTCTTGTCATAAAACTCTTTAATTCTTGCTTTATAAATTCTTGAATTTTCATATGCATCATTTCTTATTTCCTCAAGCTCATTTATTTGTAATTTTCGCATTTGACTAGCATCATCCAAATTTGAATTGAAAGCTTTAATAGCTCAATAAGCTTTATGTTCAAGTTCCATAGGCAAGTGACAAGGTTTTCCATAGACTAGTCTATAAGATGACATACCTAATGATGTTTTATAAGCAGTTTGATAAGCCCAAAGTGCATCATTAAGTCTTAAAGACCAGTCTTTCCTATTAGGGTTCACTATTTTCTCCAAAATATGTTTGATCTCCCTATTAGCAAGCTCTACTTGTTCACTTGTTTGAGGGTGATAAGGGGTGGCAACTTTGTGTGTGATTCCATATTTCTTCATTAAAGACTCAAATGGCTTGTTACAGAAATGTGTTCCACCATCACTTATTATGGCTCAAGGGACTCCAAATCGACTCAAAATATTTTTTTTCAAAAACTTTATCACTGTTTTATGATCATTGTTTCGACTTGGAATTGCCTCTATCCATTTTGAAATATAATCTACTGTGACTAATATGTATAAGAAACTAAATGATGGAGGGAATGGACCCATGAAATCTATACCCCAGCAGTCAAAGATCTCAATGACAATAATAGGATTTAAAGGCATCATGTGACGTTTTGAAATAGATCCCAACTTTTGACTATTTTCATAAGATTTGCAGAATGTGACACAACGAAAAGATTGATGTCTTCTCCCAAGTACAAGAGTGTCGAAGTAATAAATAACCCGGCAAGACCGGGGTCAAACCATAGGGAGGTTACATGATTATAACTTATGTTAACAACAAATCAAGTTCCTTTCATAGCTCAGGTGTCGGTTATACCATACATTATGGGCTATGAAAGTGCCAAACATTTGTTGTACCAAGTGTTATGTAACATAAATCAAGATTAGTCATTTAACAAGCAAAGTATTAAAGAGTGAACAAGATAGCAAATATAAAACATGTTAGTATCAAACATTAAAGTCCATATTAAGTTTACATTATACTTATTCTTACACCATTAGTGTAACCTTTTCACCTTGACATAATTAACTTAGCTAGACATAATGAAAGAAAGCAAAATAGATAAACAAAATAAGAACATAAAAGTTAACTAAGTAAAGGAAAGGAAATGAAAGGCATAAACTTAATATTAATGAAAACAAAGCATAAAAAATACAAAGAGAGAAAGGAAGAGCATGATCTTGATCTGGAAATCAAGATGCCTAAATGCATGGCAAATGCCTCCTTTTATAGGCCAAAAATGGGAACTATTGATTTGATGACTAATTGATAAGTGGGTGACCAACTTTTGACTTGGTGACAATCCTTATCTTCTCTTGTCTGCCCAAAACGTCATTGATAACGTCAAAATTGGAGCCAGTTGTAAACATGAAAGTTGTAGGCAATTGTCTCAGCTTTCTTGTGTAAAAATTTCAGCTCATTTGGACTTCTAGAACTCTAGATATGGCCAAAATACCGAACAGTGCTCGGGCTGGAAGACAGATTCGGGCTTCTTTGTTGTTGCTACAATTTGGACTTGATAATGGCCTTTTTAGATCTTGGGCTCCATATGAAAGTTGTAGGCCTATGTCTTACCTTTCCATCCATATAAATTGGACCTAAATCTGAGATCTGTAGCTCCAGATATGACCCAATTACCGAACAGTGTTCCGGTTTGGATTGCACCGACATCTCTTTTCTAAGTTTGGCCATCTCTTTATCCTTGCAATTTAAGTTCTTCAAGTCATCAATCAATCCTTTCATTTATGTGATAGGCCTGCATTAAAAATAGACATTTACCATAAATTATAGGTATCTTATATTATTAGATACATTATTATAAAACATATTTTAGTTAAGGAGTTATTGATATTTCAAGTGCAAAATGATGATATAAAACCATGATAAAAATGCACTTTTAAGTACTAATCACACCCCCCAACCAGCTTATTACTAGTCCCTAGTAATCAAAGCGTTACAACAATTTGCAAATTTCACAAAGCAAGGTATTCATCATTTAACTTCCATTAATCTATCCAGATAAACAAACTCTCATTAAATTTATATATCTGCTCAATACCTCTTAACAAGATATTCATAAACCTTTGTTTTATGCTTAATGTATCAACACATAATTATGAGGCTTTTCTTGGAAGAAAACAAAATTTTTGTTCTAATGTTTAAGGTTAACTTCCTTGGGTTGGGATTATTATTTTTGTCTTCTTTTTTTTTTTAATCTCTTTTTTTTTTAACTCTATATACATATACTTTAACTTCTTTTTTTTAAATATATATATACATATAATTTAAAAACACCGTGCATCTTTGAAATGTGGCTGGTGCATTACATAATCCAAAAGGCATCCTTCGATATACAAAAGTACCAAATAGACATGTGAAAGTAGTTTTCTCTTGATCTTCCAATGCAATTTCAATTTGGTTGTAACTCGAATAGCCATCTAGGAAACAATAAAATTCATGACCTGCAACTTTTTCTAGGATTTAATCCATGAAAGGTAAAGGGAAATGATCCTTTCTAGTCATTAAATTAAGTTTCCTATAGTCAATACACATACGTCAACCAGAAATAGTTCTAGTGGGAATTAACTCATTGTTCTCATTTGTTATCACAGTGATTCCAGACTTCTTGGGTACAACTTGGGTAGGACTTACCCATTTGCTGTCAGAAATAGGATAAATGATTTCATTATCTAGAAGCTTAATGACTTTATTTTTCACTACTTCTTTCATATTAAAATTTAGCCTTCATTGCATTTCTCTAGAGGGTTTAGCATTTTCCTCTAAATAAATTCTGTGTGTACAAATCAAAGGACTAATTCCTTTTATAACAGTTATGGTCCATCCTAATGCATTTTTGTGCATTTTCAGAGTTTGTAATAACTTACCTTCTTAATGTGCATTAAGTTTGGAAGAGATTATTACCGGAAAAGTTTCATTTTCTCCTAAAAATGAGTATTTAAGATTGGATGGCAACGGCTTCAAATTAGGTTTTGGTAGTTGAACACTTGAAGGTATGGACTTAATTGATCGTGGTGGCAATTCCTCAATTTATGGCCTCCAATTACTTGTCTTTGATTCTTCCTGAAAATAAATCATTTGCAAATCATCAGATTTATCAATCTCAATTTCACTGGAAGTGGTTGGAAAATGATCATGAATTAATTTTTTAGTGAAATCCACTTCTTATAAATCATTATCATCTCTAGGTTGCTTGCAAATATTGAAAATATTCATCTGCAATGTCATGTTTCCAAATGATAGCTCCATATGAAAGTTGTAGGCCTATGTCTTACCTTTCCATCCATATAAAGTAGACCTAAATCTAAAATCTATAGCTCCATATATGACCCAATTACCGAACAGTGTTCCGGTTTGGATTGCACCAACATCTCTTTTCTAAGTTTGGCAATCTCTTTGTCATTTCAATTTCAGTTCTTAAATTCATCAATCAATCCTTTCATTTATGTGATAGGCCTGCATTTAAAATAAATATTTACCATAAATTAAAGGTATCTTATATTATTACATATATTATTATAAAACATGCTTTAGTTAAGGAGTTCTTGATACTTCAAGTGCAAAATGATGATATAAAATCTTGATAAAAATGCACTTTTAAGTACTAATCATTTTGGCCAATACCAAATTAAATAAAGGGAAGAAGAGTTTTGGGATGTCATATGTTAATGATGCATGAATTAAGTGTGGTAAAAGTTTGCCAATGAGGGAAAGCATGATAACTTGGTAGTGGGGAACTTCATAAGTTAAATGCATGTGTTACATGAAGGGAAAACAAGCATAGTAACCTTATGTATAATGATTAGTACTTAAAAGTGCATTTTTATCATGGTTTTATATCATCATTTTGCACTTGAAGTATCAATAACTCCTTAACTAAAATATGTTTTATAATAATGTATCTAATAATACAAGATACCTATAATTTGTGGTAAATATCTATTTTTAATGCAGGCCTATCACATAAATGAAAGGATTGATTGATGACTTGAAGAACTTAAATTGCAAGGATAAAGAGATGACCAAACTTAGAAAAGAGATGTCGGTGCAATCCAAACCGGAACACTGTTCGGTAAATGGGTCATATCTGGAGCTATATATCTCAGATTTAGGTCAAATTTATATGGATGGAAAGGTAAGACATAGGCCTACAACTTTCATATGGAGCCCAAGATCTAAAAAGGCCATTATCAAGTCCAAATTGTAGCAACAACAAAGAAGCCCGAATCTGTCTTCCAGCCCGAGCACTGTTCGGTATTTTGGCCATATCTGGAGTTCTAGAAGTCCAAATGAGCTGAAGTTTTTACACAAGAAAGCTGAGACAATTGCCTACAACTTTCATGTTTGCAACTGGCTCCAGTTTTGACGTTATCAATGACGTTTTGGGCAGACAAGAGAAGATAAGGATTGTCACCAAGTCAAAAGTTGGTCACCCACTTATCAATTAGTCATCAAATCAATAGTTCCCATTTTTGGCCTATAAAAGGAGGCATTTGCCATGCATTTAGGCATCTTGATTTCCAGATCAAGATCATGCTCTTCCTTTCTCTCTTTGTATTTTTTATGCTTTGTTTTCATTAATATTAAGTTTATGCCTTTCATTTCCTTTCCTTTACTTAGTTAACTTTTATGTTCTTATTTTGTTTATCTATTTTGCTTTCTTTCATTATGTCTAGCTAAGTTAATTATGTCAAGGTGAAAAGGTTACACTAATGGTGTAAGAATAAGTATAATGTAAACTTAATATGGACTTTAATGTTTGATACTAACATGTTTTATATTTGTTATCTTGTTCACTCTTTAATACTTTGCTTGTTAAATGACTAATCTTGATTTATGTTGTATAACACTTGGTACAACAAATGCTTGGCACTTTCATAGCCCATAATGTATGGTATAACCGACACCTGAGCTATGAAAGGAACTTGATTTATTGTTAACATAAGTTATAATCATGAATGCTTGACGAGATTTACAAGTATTAGCATTAATTGAATAAGATGACTAATGTAATCATGTTAACAATATATAATCTGATTGGAACCTCCTTTGTGTGTGGTTTCCAATTCAATAATAAGAGTTTATACTATACTTGTTTGATATACCATTAGTGGAACCTCTAACCTTGACATTTGTTATTATCATTGTTTAATCGTTACATTAATATTCCATCTCAAAGTTCTCATCTTCTTCTTCTTCTTCTCCTTCTTTTTCTTTATTATTATTATTATTATTATTATTATTATTATTATTATTAGTACTACTACTACTACTACTACTACTACTACTACTACTACTACTACTACTACTACTACTACTACTACTACTACTACTACTACTACTACTACTACTACTACTACTACTACTACTACTACTACTACTACTACTACTACTACTACTACTACTATAACGAATTTGGGCATATTCATCATCCTAGTTCCAAAAAGGATTCGGGCCTAAAAATGATGAAATTTATGGAAGGTTTATTCATACGAGTTATGGCCAGGAACGTTAGCTTTCCAACAAGTCCAACCTCACTTAACTTGAAGCTCTAAAACTCCAAATATAGGGAAATATATGAGGAAAGATCGAGCTACCACCTATGCTAATAGATTTAGCAAATTGGCAAAACAAGAAAATTTAGTCATGTTAGGGGCAAAATCCAGTTTCCTTTCCTTTGAAAAATATGTAGCGTCATGTCTTAAAGTTAAAAAGAAAATAAACCATATTTGAAATTGTGATGTTGTTATGATTTGATAATAAATCGTAATCTTAAGAGATATAATGGAAATGAAAATGTAAGAAAAACAATTGTAAAAGGGGAATAAATGTTGTCATTATTATTATTGTTATTTTGCAAAATGTGACATGAGTAAGGAATAATGTAGTATGCTTACAGATTTAGGAAGAACCACAAGAGGGGCACTACAACAACAAAGGCAAATGAGTTGAGCTTTTACACCAAGTAGGTATTCTATACCTATGCCTTCCTTAAATAATGGTAATTTTAGTAATTTATTCAATTTATGGATCTTGTACCTGCGGATGAAACCAAATTGAAAAAAGATAAAATAAAATGAATGAGAAATGAAATCAGATTTGATTTATGGTTCCAAATAAGAATAATGAATTGTAGTAATGAATTTCCCATATGACTGCTTCTTGGATTTGATTAGCCGGTCTCAAATATGAAAAGCTAATAATGTTAGTAAGGTTTGCTAACATTGACATGACAACTACAAAGAATGAGAAATATTGAACTTGATTAATTATTTAAGTTAAGAATAGTTAATAATAGACTGATGATGTCAAGATTGGCAAACTTATAAAACTTGATTATCTATTTCTGATTTGAAAGGTCAAGAATCCTTGACATCGACATTCCCAGGAATATCCCAAGATATTATGGAAAATTGATTAACTATTTAAGGTTGCAAATAGTTAATGTTATTAATCAGCTGCATTGATGTAGACATTACTATAAACTTGATTAGTTGTTTCCGACAAGGGTAACTAATGACACCAATAAGATTAATTAGTGTTGGCATTACCCTCCCCAAGTTTTGGAAAGAAGTGGTGCAATAGGTATTCTCGGTGGAGAATAGTTTGATATTATTAATGAAATGAAAATGTTTGGTGATTCTCGTAAGGATAAATTTTGAAGTATTAGAAGGAGATTAATGGGAGAATTATAAATGATCTATAATATTACTCCTGTTGTGAATATGATAATATTTAGAAATAATTATATTAATAGCAATAATATCATAGAGAAGAGAAATCAAACAATATATATATTAGATCATCTAGTTTTCTTTTGTGTTATTTAAAGAAACACGTTAAATGAACATTGATGTATTTTGTCTTTCAAGGAACTATATAACTTGAATTGTAATAGCCTCCTTTAAATTAAATGTCTGAATGTAAATTTTATTATTATGTACTTGTATCTTAATGTATGTATTATGTACCTGTTTTTGTTTATCTAAGAATCAATTTATATTCAACTTTAAAAGATGGATATTTGAAATATTGTTCATGTTCTCTTGAGTAAATTAATGTTGGACATTTAGAATGATTGGGATATGGTTAAACAATGAATGATAGATGTATACAAGATAATTGTTGATAACTTGAGACCTCCAGGCATAAAAGAGACTTTGCCGAAATCTTGGTAAATTTTGTATGAATTCAGCAAAAAAAAAAAAAAATTACCATGTTTTCTTTTTTTATATAATTGATGTGTTTGTCTTGGAAATGAGGATGTTACATTTATTGTTAGATCTACAAATTACTCATTCTTTTGTGTCAATAATTTGGTGTGATAATTTTGGTGCTACTTATTTGTCTATCAAACCCATCTTCCATGCTTATACTAAATCTGTTGAGGTTGATTATTATTTTATACATGACATAGTTGTTACATAAGCCATTTAAATTCACTTCATTTCTTTCAAGGATCAGCAGATGTTCTTACAAAACCTCTCTCTATTGTTTTTTTTACTACTCTTAAATTCAATCTTAAATTCAAGCTTCAGGTTGAATCCTCACCCTTTGCTTGAGGAGGCGTATTATAATATATTATGTAATAAAGGCTTGTATATATATTTAGAAAATGTTTATTATTCTTATATTGTAATCTTTAAATTAACTATTGTACATTTCTCTACATATATAAATAAAAAAATTAATTAACTAATAGAATAAGCCTCCTATTATTCTCCACCTCTAAAATTATTGCAACTTTCATTTAGTTTTGCTATAAAAAGATAAGGTTTCTTAGTTTGTCCTGTAGCAATTTTGTAATTGTTGAAAGTGAGCAAACCTTTCTATTATATTTGTGATACTAGATTCAAGCACTTAGCAAAAAGTTTGGTTATCAGGTTATTTTTTTTATGTTGACTCGACTAAGTTAGGTAAGGTTCCTCGAATTCCTGAAAATCTAGTTGAGTTTATTGGGTTATTATTTTATTTAATTTAACTAAAATTCAAGCAAATAGGCTAATCATGCTAGATTTAACAACTATATTTTACACTAAAAACTTGGCTACGGTTAAACTTGAAATTCTAAGTGTTCCATGTAAATCTTCCATTCCATACTTGGATTTAACATCTATGATTTATGCAAAAGGGAAAACAAGCTGCGAAGTTTGTGATCATGTACTCATTGAAGGATGCATGTAGTCTAACATTTGCATGTCAATGGCTGTTTGGGTTGGAATTTCAATGAGTGTCTGATAAAGAGCGAGCCATGTCATTGCTTTAATTTTATCTGTAAGGCAAGGTTTATGGGTTTGATATGTATTCTTTCAATTCCAACATGATATCCATATCAATAAGGATAAGGATAAATAAATCTTATCTTTTATTTTTTTCAACCAGGAGAAGATATTCTTGAGGAAAAGTAATCTATACTTCAATAATTGAGAAAATTATCTTTGATGTTAAATTTATGGAAGTACTAATACTTAATATATTTTCTAAAAATATATAAAGGCAATGTGTTCATTTCATTGGATTTCAAAATATAATTTTTTAAAAATTACACCAGATAATTGTAATTCAGATCAAACATTAGGATGCTAAATGTAATTTTTTATTTATAATTTAATTATTTTTTACATTATTTTTATTTTAAAAAACGTTACAGTTTATATCCAAAATCAATAAGTTTTAAAGTTGCATAGTATTTTACATTTTTGCTAAAACAAAGTTAACAAAATAGTTTAAACTATTTATAAAAATATCACTAATAAAGGGAAAATTATCTTTAGGATCCTATAATTTAGTCAAAATTTTATTTATATGTTGAGTTTTAAAAAATTACAGTTTGTATCTTAAATTAAAAGAAAATTCTAAATTTAATAAAAATATCAAAATACCCTTACCTATATTATATTAGAAATTAACCCAAACGATCTCTCATTAATCAACTAAGAATCTTCTCACCAAACAATCTCTCCCCACCCAAACCCAAATTGAATAAAAAAAACCAAGGATTGTAAACAATTTCTTTCGCATGATTTTATGGTTTGGTATGGTTATATCTTTTTGCTACTGGAGTCCCGCATGCATTTCATCCAGGTCAAGTTCCGATTTTTTTGAATCAAGGAAGGTTGGGATTTTGTTGAATCAAAGTTCTCTGATCTTTGGATTCTTGTTGGAGACTTAGATTTAATTTACTGAGTTAAAAAGCATAAAAGAGAATAAATAAATAAAATCATATCCTTTGTGAGGTTAGATTTATTTTTGGCCAAATCAAGTTTTAAGTTTTGGTTATTAGGATAAACAAATAGACATTATAAATTGACTTGAATACTTACTTAAAATAACAAGCAAACGAATACAATACCCATTCCTCTTAAAATCGTTAATTATATATATTTATATAAAACCCTAAATGAGATCAAGCATTTACTGTACTGTGAGACAATTTATCATAAATTAGCATAATGAATTTTCTTCTTCTTTTTTCCCTTCTCCATGTAAACCAAAAGCCTAGCCAGTAGGGGTACAATTTTCTTTTCTAATAGATCCACGAGGCATTACAAAATTGACAAGGAACAAATTGATTGATACTTTTTTTTCATTGTTAAATTACTTTGTTTTTTTATTATTATTTGCATAGTAAAACTATGATTATACCTTTTAGAGCAAATAAACATTAAACTAGCACATTAGTGCTTTTTTGTATTTTTAATTTTATGAAGAGTGAAGTCACAAGATTACCCTTAAAATAAAATAAAAAACATTATATGCTTGGATTTAAGAGTATTTTTTGGTTTTTACTTATGTTATATATTAGAGAGTGGTGTTCTTGCACTAGAAAGACTTTTGGTCAATCCCTTAGATAATGATGTTATTACACAAAGGAGACCCTTGGTCAATCCATTAAAAAGTGGTGTTATTGTATTAGGGACACCTTGCACTAGAGAACTATATACTCATCCCTTAAATACATTAAAAAGACCTCATAACCATGATTTATAGAATAGTGTTATCGTATTAGGAAGGCTTTAGATTCATCCGTTCTAATGAAAATTGTATGGTCACACTAGGGAGGCTCCTAATCCATCTTTTTCAAAGATTATACAATTATATTATAGAGGCTTCATGTTAATTCCTTCCAAAGAGAATTATACAATCGCATTAGAGAGAACTAGATTCATTCCTTTCAAGGGGAATTATGCAATCACACTAGTAGGTAAAACTCACTTTTTGTGTCTCATCAAATCCCTCTAAGTCTCAACGACACCTTTTGGCATGTATAAGCCGCCATACAAGTTATTTATAGGCATAGTGATTAATACTTAAAAGTGTATTTTTATTAAAGTTTTATATCATAATTTGCATTTGAAATATCAATAACTTCTTAAATAAAACATGTTTTATAATAACAAGTTTGATACCATAAGATACCTTTAATTTATGATAAATGTTCATCTTAAATGCAGGTCTCTCACATAAATGAAAGGATTTATTGATGAGTTGAAGTACTAAAATTGAAAGGACAAATAGAGGGTCAAACTTAGAAAAGAGATCTTGGTTCAACCAAAACTAGAACACTGTTTGGTCATTGGGTCATATCTGGAGCTATAGATCTTGGACTCGGGATTGGCTCTATATGAATAGAAAGCTAAGACATATGTCTAAAACATTCATGAGGAAGGCAAGACTCAATTTTGTTGTTTAAGAGTCCAAATCTAAACAACAATAAAGAATAAATCTATCTTGCAACTCAAATACTATTTAATATTTAGCTCATATTTTGAGTTCTAGAAGTCCAAATGATCTCAACCTTTTTTTACTAGAAATTTGAGATAATTTCCTAGAACTTTTATGATTTAAGTTTGTTCGAATTCTGATATTAGCAATGATATTTTTGGCAGACAAGAAGATAAGGATTGTCACCAAGTCAAGAGTTGGTCACCCACTCAACAATTAGTCATCAAATCAATAGTTTTAAATTTTGACCTATAAAAGGAGGTATTTTCCATGTATTTAGGCATTTTGGCTTTCAGATAAAAATCATGTTCTTTATTTCTTTCTTTGTATTTTTATAATGTTTGAATTTTATTTCATGTTATATTTTCCTTAATCTCTTGTTTATGCTTTTCATTTCCTTTATTATACTTATGTTCTTATGTTATTTATTTATATTTCTCTTCTTCACTATGTTTAGTTTAGTTTATTATGTCAATGTGAAAAGGTTACATTAATGGTGTAAGAATAAGTATAGTATAAACCCAACATGGACCTTAATATTTGATACTAATATATTTGTATTTGTTATCTTATTCATTTTTAATACTTTGCTTGTTAACTGGCTAATCTAGATTTATGTTGTATAACACTTAATACAACAAATACTTGGCAATGCAACGATACTTTTTAAAGAAGTTTTTTCCGTCTCATACAACGAACTCTTTCAAAAGACAAATTATCACTTTCACTCAAAAACCAAGATAAATATTTTACCACTGTTGGGATTAGTATCGAGACTTACTTAATACTTGCCCTCATCATGGTTTTAAAATATAAAAATTAGTTCTATATTTTTATAAAGGGTTAATATCTAGAGATAGTCAAATGGTTGAATTGATATGCAATGAAACTTTTGAAGATAAAGACCTTAATAAAGCAATGGAGTACATAGACCTGCTACCTAAAAATGCTTAAAATTAGAACACTACAGGCACTTATGAGTCATCAAGTAAAACTCAACCTTATATATCTAATAGAGTATGTACTACCTTAAGGAAGATCATGACCTTCAAGTCAAGTTTGCATATTTGATTAGAAAAGTCAAGACACTAAAATTAAAAAAAAAAGTGTTCAATTAAAATCTGTTCAAGACATTGTGTGTTAAATCTGTGAAACTAATGAATTCTCAATTAATGATTGTCCAACTTTGTCTTCTTTTAGAGAATGCCTCTATGAATAAGTTTATGCTTTAAACAGCTTCTAAAGGCACAATCATAACTCATACTCACAAACATAAAATTCTAGTTGGAGAAATCACTCAAATGTCAGTTAGAAGAGTGATGACAATAATGTATAAAATTCAGAGCCATCATTTCAAGTATACCATAATTTTCAAAATTGTCATAGATATGTACCTCCTTATGCTCCTCTTCCTATAAGAAATCTTGAGGAAATATTACATACATTCATTGAAAAACAAGAGACAATCAACACTCAAAATGCTCAAACCATGGCAGATCTAAAATATGTTTTTGTAAAGTTTATATCTACTCTCAGTTTTCAAGAGAAAGGTAAGTTTCTATATCAACCATAGCAAAATTTCAAGAGGCAATACAATGCAAATATAAACAGTTCTGAAAGTCAACGCATGGATCAAATCATTTTTATAGAAAATACCATAAAAAATTATAATATAAATAATAATATGTTTTCAATATTAATAATAATATTTTCTTTGAAATTTATGAATTATTTTATTAATAATATTAATGATAATAAAAATAATAATATTTTTAAAACAAATAATAATATTTAAAATCATATGATCTACGAACATTGGGTCTTGATGAAGGATTAAATAATAATTAGGTCATGACGTTAAACCCATTAATCACGGGTCCTAACATCGAACTCATTCTTCTTGGGTCCAACGGCATTACACAAGTGCTAGGTGTTCCCAAACAGGGAGCAAGGATGGGTCACACCCAACACAGACCAAGCGTCATACATGTGTTGGGTTGTGCTTAGTCTCTAGTAGGCAACCCAAGCGTTAAGTGTGCGCAATATTGAGGCAGGACCCAAGCATCATGTGTGCTCTTTAAGCAGGAGTCCAAACACTATGTATGCATTATAACCAGGATCCCAAGCTCTTTGTGGGTGGAGGGGGTGTGCCTAGCTCTCAAGCAGCAACTCAAACGCCACATGTTCCTACATTGGTTTTTTTAATAATAATAACGGTTTTTTTAAAATTTATTAATGATGATAATGATAATGATGATAATAATAATAATAATAATTAGTTTTACTTTTTAAATCAAATCTATGGTTATTTTTTAATATTAAGAATATTTTTTTCTAATTTAATAATTTTTTTTAATAATATTTATAACATCAAATATAATATTTTTAATATTAATACTTTTGATTATAGTAAAAATAATAATAGTTATAACACAAATAATACTATTTTTAATTCCAAAAATATTGAGAAATCAAATAATAATATTTTTTTATATTAAAAATTTGAATTCTTATAAAAATAATAATAACACAACACCGATAATAATTTTTTTATATGAATATGTTGAATTATAAGAATAATAATAATATTTTGATATGAATACTTTGAATAATAAAAAAAATATGTTTTATATGAATATTTTGTATTATAAGAAAATAATAATAATATTTACAATGTAAATTATAATATATTTTTTATTTTTATAGATTGAATTGTTGAATTTTTTAAAAATGCTATGTCGTGGGCTTACTTTTTATTTTATAAAAAAGTATGATAAAATTTATAGTATAAATAATAACATGTTTTTAATATTAATACTCATATTTTCTTTGAAATTTAATAATTATTTTAATAATAATAATATTTTTAAAACAAATAATAATATTTAATAACTCAAAATTCAGGAATATAGGGTCTTAATAAAAAAAATCCAATAATAATTGGATTCTAACAGTAGATTTATTGATCTGGATCCTAACTTCAAATCTATTCTCTTTGGGTCTAGCGGCATTACCCAAGCTTTTTAAATAGAACAAGGTCTGGGTCACGTGTCACAGGAGTGTATTCATTACTAAGACAGGAGCCTCAACACCATGTATATGCTTAATCTGCCCAACACACAGGCAAATAGCCTAAGTGCTCAAGTTTAAACAAACCCAGTACCAGGTGGCTGCAGCATGAGGTGCCGCTAGGGGGGGGG
>NW_011499957.1:179600-191068 GCF_000495115.2 Populus euphratica
ATGGATTCTGTAGGCTGCAGCTTACTTATATGTCCTCACCAATAATTCAGTTCATAGTAAATTCATTTATAATCTATCATATTTGTTTTATAGTTCAGAACAGTATAATCTATAATAAATTCACTCGTAAAAAATGATATTTTATGCTATTTTAAAATATCGACAAGTTTTAGTTTTTTTTAATATTGATATCAAGGAATTCAAATTCATTTCATAATTTATATTATTAACGATGAATCTTAAGCGGCGGCTCACAGTATCAATTCAAGCGAAAGTAAGCTCAAACATCATCAATTACGTATATGCTTACGTTAGAAATTGTTCTTGGATGACAAGTCTCTTCTCTCACTTCCTCTATTTATGGCGGTTTCCTTTTATTTGCGACGCTGAGCCGAGAACTCGTACACATACTGAGTTCGTCATTCTTGAGAAGCAAATTAATAAGAACAAGAGAGATGGCAACAGTGAAAAGGATCAAGCTGGGCTCACAGGGTCTTGAAGTATCAGCACAGGGACTTGGATGCATGGGCATGTCTGCCTTCTACGGTCCTCCAAAGCCTGAATCGGACATGATCGCCCTCATCCACCATGCTGTCAACACCGGGGTCACTCTACTCGACACCTCTGATGTCTATGGACCCCACACCAACGAAATCCTTCTGGGCAAGGCCTTGAAGGCGGGAGGATTACGACAGAGAGTTGAATTGGCCACCAAATTTGGCATCAGCTTTAAGGATGGCACTTTCGAGGTTCGAGGGGATCCTGCTTATGTGAGAGCTGCTTGCGAGGCCAGCTTGAAACGCCTTCAACTTGACTGCATTGATCTTTATTACCAACATCGCATTGATACCAGCGTACCTATTGAAGCCACGGTATTTCTCTTTAATTGTTTTTGTTTCTGAATATTGTTCTGATTAATCTTGATCGTTCGATGGCTATGTTGATAGTTAGAGAATTTTCTTTTACTTGATGCTATATTTTCCAGAATCTGTTACCGGAATATCCAAAAATCCTAAAACTTCAGCATAAACCCACTAAAATTATAGATTAGACACGGTACTGATGATACCGTCATGCTCATTATGTGCATTGACATCTTGCAATGGTCTCTTTCGTAGCTGGATTCTGACAATGCTACTATTGGGTACTGTCCCTGCATTCTAGCTCAAAAATGTCTCGCAGTTGTGCACTTATAGTTCTTTTCTTTGCTAGATGGGGGAACTCAAGAAACTAGTTGAAGAAGGTAAAATAAAGTATATAGGTCTGTCTGAGGCCTCTGCTTCAACAATCAGAAGAGCTCACGCTGTTCATCCGATAACAGCCGTGCAGTTGGAGTGGTCACTGTGGTCTAGAGATGTGGAGGAAGAGATTGTTCCTACCTGCAGGTGAGGCATTGATGAGAAAAACTAATTTCCTTCGGAAATCAAAATAACCGAAAACTTAGGCTGTTTATGGGATGCCTTAGATATCCAGATTGTGATCTTATCATTCTAATGGTTCAGAGAACTTGGCATTGGGATTGTTGCTTACAGTCCTCTAGGACGGGGATTCTTTTCCACTGGGCCTAAGTTGGTTGAGAGCCTTACAGATGGTGACTTCAGAAAGGTTGGTTCTGTTCTTTTTGAATATAGAGTTTGTGATCTGTATAATACCTGTCCAGTAAATAACCAATTGTACAAGCATGATCTTTTGCAGTTTGGAAAGGAAGGAATGTCACAAATCACATTTCCTCCTTTGACAGTTATATGCGTTACGGAATAATATAAAACTGTTCTTGAAAACTCACCTAATAAACTTTCAAGTAACGAGTTTTTGACAATATATTGGTTAGCTTAGATGCCTCAAAAAATAGTCTCTTCCATCTTGTGGAGTGGTTTGGTGGTCTAAACTCCATAGAAGAAACTTGCACAAAGTAAAAGTTTAGCTTTGAGATCATTTTACCTAGCAGTTCTTTCACATTTGCATTATTCCTACAAATATGCTATGCACTTGGATTGCTTAGAGATTCAATCAAATAATACACAGATTTACGGGATCTCCTTGTATTAATCAGGTGGCTTTAGTTTGTCCTATGTCCAAACAAAGAACTCTGCATGCTTATTGTTTTGCTTACATCTCTCTCTAATATTCAATCTTCATTACTTTTGAAATCGTAAAATCTGCTCACTCGCCTTGTACATGGAAATTTGGCATGCTTGCACCCATAGAAAGCTGCGTTGTATACAATATCATGATGGTTTGCTTTTAGTACTAGGAAGTTTTGTTATGGCAAGAAGGACATGTTGCATAAACTATAATCTATGATGCTTTCTTCTTGATGAGTTGCGTCAGGCTTAGCTGCTGGTATTAACTAGTGTTTCAATTGTCTCAGGGTTTGCCCCGGTTCCGACCTGAAAATCTTAAACATAATACACAACTATTTGAGCGGGTTAATGAAATCGCAGCAAGGAAACAGTGCACTTCATCTCAGCTGGCGTTGGCCTGGGTACACCACCAGGGTGATGATGTAAGGGGAGATCGGTATGGCGATGGCCTGTCTACATTCAAGCATTCAGATACTCCACCTCATACATCATGGAAAGCTGTGTAGAAGGCATGCTGCCATGCCATGCTGTCTTGCTTCTACTCGTGGATTTCAGCTCCCTTTGAAGTCTTAGAAAACTGTAGTAGTTTGTACACTATCTGAACTTCTGAAGAGAATAAGAGTTTGTACACCATCTGAACTTCTGAAGATAATAAATGTTTTCGTAATCTAAACTTATTGCAACTTTCTTTTAGCTTTGCTATAAAAAGATGGTGTTCCTTAGTTTATCCTCGTAGAAATTTCTAATTGTTGAGAGTGATCAGAACCTCTGTGTTATACCTGTCATAGTCGATTTGAGGACTTACCTAGAAAATAGTTGTTCCGTTTTTTGTATTAAATCCAGATCATTTATTTATTTATTTATTGAATCAATTAACAAAAAGTTAATGCCTTTGCCTTGTTAGTTTAATATATCATGGAGTTATATAATATTATTATTATATTTGTGTAAATATATATTTATTATTAACAAAAAGTTAATTTATTTTTAATATTTATATAATATTATATTAATAAATATAATATTTGATTTATAAATCTAGAATAAAGATAATGTTTATGGAAAAAAAATATTTTGCAATTGAAATTATAAAGTTGTTATAATTATTAGATTATTATTGCATTAAAGTATTATTTTTAAAATATTTATGATCGATACTCTCTTAAATATTGAATATTTATTAGAGTTGTAGAGATTGATATATATTATGTTTTTTTTCTTTAATAAAAGGTGTAATTATTCTTATAAACTAATATATAAAGGATACATAAAACTAATATATACGTGCTTATTATATAAAGGTTCAAATCAACCGATTTCTGTTTGATCTTTCAGGACAAAAACTACTTTAAACCAGTTTGGCTTGATTTTTCTACTTTAGCTTGGTTTGGCTTAATTTTTTCTATTTAGCTTGGTTTTTCAGCTTGGCTTGGTTTTGACTCGATTTTTTTCTTGGGTTTTTTTATTTTGGGTTGGGTTCGGTTCGGTTTTTTCAGTTATTTTTTTATTTTCTCGGTTTAATCGGTTTTCTCAATTTTTTTACTCATCCCAATGACAAACATTGAGTATAACATGAATATAATATGAACTATATAAAAGTATTTGAGTGATCAATAGAAAATTCATCATTCTAGGATAGTTAAAGAAAATGTTTTATCTGTTATCAAATAGTATTAACTGAGAAATCATCGGTCAAGGTAAAATGAAATTTGAAAAGAGTTAGAAATTAAGCACATAATGGGTCACAAATATTAAGAATAATTAGTTAAAAATTAAACCGAGATAATTAATCAAATGTGACTTGATTGAAAATAAGTTTTGAAATTAAGCATTGAAATGTATTTATTTCAGGGATAATAATTCTAGTCCTAAAATAATCAAATAAGGAATTTATTGATTAAATTTCTAAAATTATCCTTAAATAATAAGATACAAAATGATACTTACCAATTTATAGGGTTTTCATATTTTTTTTATAAATAATATATTGTGCCTCTTATTTTTTTCAAGGAGTGAGTGTCCATTAGACAGAAAAAACTATATAAGTAATATAACAGAGAGTTAGCACTCTACAAATAACAATCTCTTTCTTAAATAGAAATTTAGAAAAATAATTTATTAATGGTTCATGTGGATTATTATTTGAGACCAAATAATTAAATGACTTGTGGTTTGTAACAACCTATTTTAAAGAATTATTGAAAATCAAAGAAGATTAAATCTCCCAAGTAATAAATTCTTAAACAATTCTAGATTTGTATAAAATAAATAGGATTCTTATGTAATTTTTTTTATTATTTTTACTACATTTATAATATTCAAAACCAATATTACTTTCATATGTAAAACAAGATTTATATATTATTGGTACGTTATGATTTGTATGGGTCACCTTCCCTGGTTTTTGCATGAGTGAATGCAAGATTTGACATATATCTTTTAACTTCTAACATGATATTTATATAATATAAGGATAAAAACAAACCTCATCTTGTATTTTCAACCGAGAAAAAATGATTTTAGAGAAAAGTAATTATCTTTGAAATTACAAGGACCAGTTTGAATTGTGATTAAATTTATAAATGTGCCAATACTTAATATCTTGTAGGTTTACTAATATAATTTATATAATAACTAAAGAACCATTGAAACTCAAAAATAATAAAAATGCCACTAATTAACTATTAGGAATTTTTGAAAAATAAATGGTTATTGATAAACTCAAATTCAACAAAATTAATTGATTTGGATATGAATTTCATTCAAAAAAAATATATAGTTGAGAGAAAGTGGGGGTGATTTCTTCTAAGAGAAAAGGCAACATAGCTATTCATAAATTGTTTAAAAAGGTCTTATTTCATCAAATTTCCTGCACCATATAATTGCAATTCATGCCATACATTAGGATGCCAAGTGTGACTTTTCATTTATAATTTAATTATTATTTTTCACTTTATCTTCATTCTTTTAAAAATTATAATTTATATTAGAATCAATAATTTTTAAAGTTGTACAATAATTTATATCTTCATTAAAAACAATTAACAAAACAGTTTAAATTATTTATGAGATTGTCATTATTTTCTAATTAATAACTAAAGAGCCCTTAAGTATTAAAATATTAAATGAAAAATTACCCATAATATTTTATAGTTCGATCAAAATTCCACTTGCTTATCAAGTTTTGAAAAATTACAATTTCCATCATATGTCAAAGCAAAATTCTAAATTCAATAGAAATACCAAAATACTCCTATATATATTACAATAAAAATCAACCCAAATAATAGATAACTTCTTCTTTCTCATCAATAAACTAAAAAACTTCTCATTGAAAAATCAATTTCTTTCTCTTTCTAAACCCAAATCGAACTAAAAAAACCTAGTGATTGTAATCAATGAGAAGATTGTAATCAATTTCTCTCATATGATTTCATCGTTTATCATGGTTATCTCTTCTTGTTGCTAGATTCTCATATTCGTTTCATCCAGATTCATTATGACAAAACTTATTTTTGGAGAATGAGAGGTTGGGTTTTTGTTGAATTAGGGTTCTTTAGTCTTTGGATTCTTCTTGGAGGCTAGAATTAATTTACTAAGTAAAAACATAAAAGAGGATAAAAAACAAAATTATTTTCTTTGTCAGATTGAATTTATTTTCAGTCAAATCAAGTTGTGGGTTTTGGTTACCAGGATGAATAAAAAAACCCCTTTTAAGGGAACTTGAAAATTCTAACTCTAGTGAAATGAGTACTAAAATGGGGTCTTCAAAACTACAAAAGTTTGGTGCTTTGGGGGTTTGGATTAGTGGTGTTGAAGGGGACATCAAGGTGAGCTACATGTAAAAAGGGTAAAAAAATACAAAAAAAACTCACCAACTAGTTTTATAATAACTATAAACCCTAATTAGTTTTTAAAGGATCTAGGTGAGAGGCTAGTTATGTAATATAGAAGATAAACATCATTTTATACATCATATTTAAGGTAAGCTACATTGTTATTTATTTTCAATGATAAAATATGTTTAATGTTCTTACATGCTAAAGTTTGCATATTCTAAATATACAAATAAAAAAAATAAACATGTCATTTTTTTATATTCATAGATTTTTATGTTTTTCTAGCTTTTTATATGGAAACACTTTAAAAAGATTCATCATGAAAAAAATTAAACATAATGAAAATCAGGCATGCATATACAAATTTCACAACAACAAAAAAATGACTACACATAATAAAATTTACAATTTAAAAATAACATCACCAAAAATCATAATTTAACAAACAAATTAGTGCACATTAAAATTCACAAAACATCAAACTTATATTGAAATCCACATCAAGATCAAACTATTATGCATCAAATAAAGCTTTTACGATCCAATCCTTCCACCCTCATTGCGAGGTATTAATTTTCAACCTTATTTCATCATAAAAATAAATTCCATGATGATATCATACCATTAGGGTTGTTGTGCAACAATCACAAACCCACAAGACTTTAAATATTATTTATTATTTTTTAAACTTGCAAATGCAAAACATAATATGTAAAAAGGTTGAAAATTATGAAATAGTTGTTCATTGGTCTAATCGCGTTGAAAATATGTTTTTTTTATGAGTTTTGTATTTTTTTTTTAGAAAATGATGAAAATGATGGTTCAAAAATTGGGTGATCACAAATTGGTTTGAAAGAAAAAAAAAACCCATTTTATGCTAGTTATTGATTGATGGAAAAAGCAATGGATTTCATATTGGAGCTTAGGCTAATGAGTTGCATCTTAGCCCTAACAAAGAGAATAAATGTTTGTGTAATTTAATAATATAGTATATTATATATTAAAGACTTATATAAATATATTAAGGAAAGTTTTAGTATTATTAAATTGTAATCTCTTCATTAACTATTGTACAATGCCCTACATATATAAACAAGAAAGGTTAGTTACTTAATATGTTAAATCTTATATTATTCTCAAGTTGATATTAAAGTCATTACACTTTAAACTTTCTTTCCTTCCCTGTAATGAACTCTTCATCTCAACCTAAGGTGCAAAATTTTTCTTCTCCCTTTGCTTGGAAAACTTACCTTGTTGCTGTTGTGAATCCTTAGTCTTTTTCTTTTTTCTCTGCTTTGGAATCTTCTTATGTTATTGTTGTCATACAACCTTCCTATCCCTATCGCTACTATTATGAATCTTACCACCATGAAGCCTTCAATTGCAAGTATTATTTTCTTTTCACTATCAAAAATTTGACAAATACAAATAGCAATATCGATAGAATGTTTTTGTCGATAAATTGCATTCAATTCTACCAATAGAATATTCCCTCATTATATCCATCAAAAAACACCGACATGAATATTCCTTTGATATATACTGAAGAAATTACAATAGAAAAAAAAAGATTAAAAAAAGAAAAAAAGTGCATTGACATGCTATTATATTGACAACATTAATACCATTGATAAAATCTGTTTGTATACCTGTAAATAAAATGTTCCTCAGAGCTTTGGAATTGTTTCCTTTTCCCTGATATTGTTTAGTGTTAATTACATACAGGAACAACAATAGATTAATTTTGTTGGTATTTTCCATAAAATTCAATAATTATTTATATTTTAATTACACTATTAATTATTATTCTTTATAGACGGGATCATAGAAGGATTGAAAAGTTATCGGTGATATTTGGAGGGTTTTGAAATATTATTATCAAATTAAAAATTTGAATTACACATTACAAATGGAATCACTGATCAATTGAAAGGTCATCAGTGACATTTATAGGGTTTCTAATTTTTTTTATTAAATTGAAAAGATGAATTAAAAATTACAGATAGAATCATTGATGGATTGAAAAATTATTGATGATTGTTTTAGGGTTTCAAAAAACTTTTATTAATAAAAATTACAGATAGAATCATTGATGGATTGAAAAATTATTGATGATTGTTTTAGGGTTTCTAAATAATTTTTATTAAATTGACAATGTGAATTAAAAATTACAAATAGAATAATAATCAATGGATTGAAAAGTTATCAATGATTGTTTTAAGGTTTTCAAAAATATTGATTAAATTTAATATTTAAATTAAATATTATAGATCACTAATAAAATGATTACAAATATTAATATTTAATTACATGACAATAAAATTGTCGGTAAAATGCCTCGAAAAAAAGACCATAACCCCTCATTTCATAACAAACATGACTAATCTCCATCTTCTTCTTCTCCCTTTGTATAAAAAACACCAACGTCCCTTTCTTTCATTTTCTTCTATCTTCAACTCCTTTTTTTGTCTCTCCTCCTCCAAGCGCATGTATGTCTTCTCTTCTCTTTCTTCTTTTCTCTTGTAAGTTTTTTTAATTAGTATACTTTATGAATTATTTTTCTTTTCTCTTCTCCGCCTCATTCGCAATTAAATCAATGTAAGAATTTTTTTTATTTTTGTGTTTTTTTAAATTATTTTTGTTTTTTATTTTTTTATTTTTTTATTTTTAATAATTGTGTGAATGTTGTTGTATGATTTTTTTCATATAAGATCAATTTTATTAGATTTTAGTTGGATTTTATTTTTCAAATTTGTTCAATTTCAATTAAATTAATTTATTTGTTACTAAGTTATGGGTTTTGAAATAGATTTTTTAAGTTAGGTGGATTTTTTCATTGATTTATTTTTTTGTTGTTTTTTAAATGTTATTTATTTGTTGCAAATTTGTTTGAGTTGATTTTTTTCTTCTTTTTTTCCTTGCAACTTAGTTCCTAAGTATTATCGAGTGTTGATTTATATTAATTTATTTTATTTTAATTATTCTTTGATTCTATTAAATAGATTTTTTAAAAATATATTTTTAAATAAATATAGATAGCATTACTAATGGATTACATCCATCAGTATATTCCAAAAATTTAAAAAAGAATTACTACAAATATCATTATGTCATTGTTTAATCATCGACAGAATTATACATCGTATTTTTATTGGTTATATAGCAAAATTCTTTAGGGAAATACCGATAGAACGAAGTGAATATTTCTTTTAAGTGCCTTTTCCGTTAATAAATCCATTATTTTATTACCGATAGACTCACCAACATATAAAAAATTACTGATAAGAGTTTTATCGACAAAGCATTTTCATTCTTGAACTTGTAGGTAAATTTATTGCCAATGAAAAGAGATTATAGTAGGGTTTCTATTAGAGAAACGGAGAGGTTCTATAGTTCATAGATTAATATGATATTGACCATTAATGTTAAAGAATAAATCTCAGCCATTTATTGCAACTAAGACTACAAGTTTGTCCTGATCTGCAATTAACAATAGGGGGACCAAGGTCGTTTATACATGTAGAATAGTCCTAGATAGCTTTTCTAAAAGAGAATTTGCAGGTGGTTTTAATGCTATTAAAGGTGGAATTTTGACTTTGAGTGAATAAAAACTTTGAGGGTATGAGATGGAATAATATTTGCAATTGACAAAGAAAGAATATAAGGTTGTATTCGTAAGCATAACATTATTGGATAGTGTTTTTGTAGTGAATCTGCAAGCAAAACATTAACCTGAAATTTAATTTCTAAAAAAAAACTATTTTATAGCAAACAAATAAAATCTAAATTAAGTTTTAGATTTTGTTTATCAAGGTTAATAAAAAAACCATTTTAAGGAAACTTGAAAATTTTAACTCTAGTGAAATGAGTACTAAATAGGATCTTAGAAATTATAAAATGTTGGTGCTTTGATGGGTTTGGAATAGTGGTGTCAAGGGATATCAAGATGAGCTATATATGAAAAGAGTAAAAAAAAATATGAAAAGAGGTTACCACATAGTTTTATAAAAATAAAAAATCTTAGTTTTTAAAAGTTCTAGGTAAACAACTAGTTATATGATAAAAAAGATAGACATCAACTTATATATTATATTTAAAGTGAGTTATATTATTTTTTTAATGATAAAATGTGTTAAATGTTTTTACATGCTAAAGTTTGCATATTCTAAACACAAAAATAAAAACAATAAAAATGAAAATGTCATTTTTTTATATTCATAGATTTTTATGGTTTTTTAGATTTTTACGTGGAAACACTTCCAAAAAATTCATATGAAAATTTCATTATGAAAAAAATTAAACACAATGAAATCACATATAAATTTCATAAAAATTAAACACAAAATAAAATTAGATGTGCATATATAAATTTCACAAAAAGCAAATGTCAACACATAATAAAAATTACAGTTTAAAAATAAAATCAATAAAAATCATAATTTAGCAAACACATCAATGCACATTAAAACTCACAAACAAATCAAATTTATATTAAAATCCATAATGAGACCAAACAATTATATATTAGGTAAAGCTTTTACAACTTAATTCTTTCAATTTCATTGTAAGATATTAATTTTCAATCTTATTTTTTATAAAAATAAATTTTACAATGACATCATGTTATTAGGATTGTCACGCAACAAACACAAACCCATAGGATTTTAAATATTTTTCAATAATCAATAATAATAATAATAATAATAATAATACAGAATCAACTAAAATCTTTAATAAAAATCAACAATTTATCATGAGGATTTAACAATAATAATAATATTTGAAATCACTCAAAATTTAGTTAGAAGAGTGATAACAATAATGCATAAACTTCACAGCTATCATTTTAAATATACTATAATTTTCAAAATTATTATGGATATACTATAATTTTCAAAATTGTCATGAATATGCACCTCCTTATGCTCCTCTTCCTATAAGAAATCTTGAGGAAATATTGTATACATTCATTGAAAAACAAGAGATAATCAACACTCAAAATGCTCAAACCATGGCAGATCTAAAATATGTTTTTGTAAAGTTTATATCTGCTCTCAGTTTTTAAGAAAAAGGTAAGTTTCTATATCAACTATAATAAAATTTCAAGAGCAATACAATACAAATATAAACAATTCTGAAAGTAAACACATGGATCAAATCAAATCAATCACTACTCTTTGCAGTGATAAAATTATTAAAAAACACACTTAACATAGCCCAAGCGCCAAATGTGTGCTTGGTTTGCTAACACACAGGCAAGAGCCCAAGTGCCACATATCTACAGGGAGCATGCCCAGCCCTCAGGTAGCAACCCAAGCGTCACATGTCCTCACGTGGTCTTTGGTCGATAGTAATAACTGCTTTAAAAAACTTATTAACAATGATAGTAATAATAATATTAATAATAGTAATTTTTAGTTTTACTTTTCAAATCAAATTTATGGTTATTTTTCAATATTAAGAATATTTTTTTTTAATTTAGTAATTATTTTATTAATAATATTAATTATAATAAAAATAATAATATTTATAACACAATAATATT
>NW_011499957.1:191898-220130 GCF_000495115.2 Populus euphratica
AGAGCGTGGTTACTATTGTTGGGTTTAGAGGAGACGACGCCATTGTTGCTATTCATTAGAGTTGTTGCATGGGGAGAATGGCTGGAGAAGAGGAATAAATAATAAGAGTGAGGGTGTTTCTTTTGCATTTTTTTTCTCTCATTTTTTATTTTCTTATCATAAAAAAGTGTTATTATTATGTGAAAGGTGGTGGCTTTACAGTGAGAGATGGACAACTTCATCATTTATTTACGAAAAGAAAAAAGTTTTTTTTTTATTATTAATATAGATGTTTCAATCAATTTATATATATCTCAACTAGTTCTATGAATTCTTAAATTAATAATGATGTAAATCTTTAATAATTTTTCTTTAATTAATAATTATGTAAATTTTTAATAATTCTAAAAAAATTTAAACTTGTAATTATTAAATAATAAACTTAAAACCTAACTGATTAATATATATTTCAGGATTCTAGGCCTATTTTTCTTCTTCAAGTGAGAAAGGGATATTTTTTTTTTTTTTTTGTAATGTCATAGCCTCCTCTTCTCTGCACAAATGCATTGCTTTATAGCAAGTGCAGGGTGCATTTACACCTAATACACTTATACAAAGTGTTAGTGCACACTTATTTCATATTCTTTTCTTTTTTTAATTATTTTATTATTTTTAATTTTGCATCTCGTTGAAAACATGTTTTTATTTTTTTATTTTTTTTTAGAAAAGGAAGAAAACTAGGGTTCAAGAACCGGGTGATGACAAGTAGGTTATGAAGAGAGAGAAAATCTTTTTTATGCTAGTTGTCGATCGAAGGCAAAAGCAATGGACTCCATATTAGAGCTTGGCCTAGTAAATTACATCTGATCAGCCCTGAGAAAGGGTCGGGGAATTGCAAGAACCTGGAGAAGATTCATTTGGACAATTGTTGGAGTCAGAGAGTGCAGTAACGTGAGATTAGCACAAAAATAATCAAGTAATCTTTGCTCAATTTCACTCCAACTTCCTTTAAATTTCTCCCTACCACTTCTGATGAACAATCCACCAAGATTACACAAATATGAGTGTTAAAGCCCTAGCTTAGAATTGTTCAATGCTTGAGTTTGTCCTGTTTACTTTTTCTAATGGTGAATTTCCTTCATTTTCTTCATTTGCACAATTTAATAATTGGTTATTGTTTTTAGGGTTTTTTACTTGGGTAAAAAAAAAACAAATATATGGCCTTTTAGTTATTTTTTGGTTTAGAGTTTCTTAGCAAATAAATAGAAAATAATGGTAAATTTGTTAATAATCAGATAATTTTTATTGATTTTTTATATATATAATGTATAAAAAGTAAATTGTTGCACATCCATCAAAGTTTAGGATGCAATTTGAAATTTTCAAAACTTCATAGGAAAATATAATTTTGATAATATTATAGAATGTTATGGGTAATTTTTTCAAGTATAAAATTGCATTTCTTATCACCTTCTACTTCTACTAATGAACCGAGATAAATAATAGATAAAAAAAATATATAAATATAAATATTTTTAAATTTTCATATATGTTAGGCCAGCACGACTCAACACCAAACACACCTTAATGGAAGCGTGTTGGGTATGAAGCTAACCAGACCCAATTCGGGGTAGACATGATGGTATGACAAACCTAGCTCGGGTTTAGATCTAATCATGCCCCATCATGTCTCAATCTTTTAGCTAGATAAAAAGAGTAGAATGCAAATCATAATGTAACTAAAAATATCATAAAGATAAAGTTGCATTCTAGCTTCTTTTCTTTATAAAAAAAATTATAGGCTATAAATATATCATGAAGCATTTATAATAAATATTCATAATCTTTATTCTTTGTTAAATATATATTCTCAAAGTATGTTTATCTAAAAAGATATTTATTTAAGTATTAAAGAGTCATCATTTCTACTAAAAAAACCTTTTATATGTAATAGATACAAGTCATCTTAGTTTAGCAAACACTAAATACAAGCTATCAATTATTTTGCTTAAAATAAATAAAATTATAAAAATTAATTGATTAACCAATTATTCAACCCAAAAATCTTAGGAATAGAGTAATTGGAGTTTTAAAACATTATCACCTGTTACTCTCTCTCCTTCCCTAGTTACCTGTGTCATCTTCTCCTCCTCCTCGAATGTTTTTAAAGGTTTCTTTAATGGAGATGGGAGAGCAGCCCTTTTTTATTGAACAACAAATGATAACATGAAGTATAGTTAAGGAAAAGAATCTTTTTTTAAGCTCTCAAGCTAGCAGTCCCATGTCACAAAAAGAAAGCAAGAACGAGAGGGAGGGGGGAAGAAAAGAAATAGGGTTGGAATCCCAAGATATTTAATTAATTAAAAAGAAATAAGATCGTGGGGATATCATAGCCCATAAATGAAAGAAAAGGGTAAGGGCAAGTATTGTATTACAACACAAATCTGGATTTGAACCTACATGCTGGGGAGATAAATAAGGTTGGAATAGATGAGCAATAATGGTGAGAAGAGAAACAAAGGTGGTGTTTTTTTTGGTTAATGTTATAAGCTATTGTGAATTGAACCTTGTAACTTTCTTTTTCTAGATCTATTATTTTTTGATATATATGAAAATATAGTTTTTAAACCCGATCTGACCCGATCTGATCTTAGGTCCAGGTTTTAAGTTTTGATCGAGTCATTCGGATCAATTTTTTTGATCAAAATAATATTATTTTAATAAAAAAATAAAAATCAAAAGATTCCAACTCAGATTTTGATTGGATCTTACTAGATCAACCGGGTTATATCGAGTTTTTTCTTTTCTTATTTTTTCTTCAACTCGACTAAATTTCAATTCTAGATTGGCTGGTCTTAAGTTAACCCGTTAAGTCAAACCCTAAAAATATATAAAAATAATATTTATTTTTAAAGATAATCATTATTTATATCACATTAACCTTAAGTAAAAATAAGAATCAACGGAATAACTTGATTATGATAATTTTTGTATGAATTAGAATGATTTTATTAATTTATTGATGTTAATTTTCACGAGTTGTAGAAATTCACAACTCATTTAGATGAAGAATTAAATGATAAAATAGATGAAGGTAATTAATTATAAGAATGTAGAAGACGACGGAAATGAACATAAATATAATTGAAATATTAAGTGTCTTGTATTATTTTCAATTATTCATATTTATGTGTTTACATATTTTTTTTGTATTTTGATCATGTTATTATTATTTTATTAACGCAATATATGTAAATGATTGTGCATAATTACATGTTAGCGAGCTTCCTTGATTATTAATTGTATTAATATCTTGTAACTTATATAATTGTTAAGTTACATGTAACGATCCTAATTAATTGATCAATATTAATTAAATTGGATTTACTTTTTTTAAATAGATTTTGGTTGATATTTTCATCATATTAACTTAAAAAAATCAATTTAATTTATACATGAATATATATCTTCTACATCACATGATGAGTTAAATTAGTAATATTAATTACGTATTATTTCAATTATAAAGAACATTAAATTATATTAATACTCATATTCGGCTTTAAAAAATTGGCTAGATATAAAGTTATCATCCTGTCTTCTCTTTTGTTTTATAATCTGGATCATTTAATGAGTCCAATTAAAACTTTATTAATCTAAAATTAAAAATTAATTAAAAAAATTTAAATTAAAAAAAAATTAATTAATTTTATTAAAAGATTAATTAATGATAACTAGTAAAAACTTAACTATTTACATGTTAATTTGTTTTATAATTTTTTTTAGTTGAATTAATATAATTTTAATTTATATATATATAAAAAGAATTAATTTGAGTATTCTTTTCAATCCTCGTTGATTGATTGTCTATTTATTTAAATATTTAAAAAAATTTATTTTAAATTAAAACTTTATCGATTTAAGATTAAAATTATTAAAACTTCATCCATCTAAAATTAAAGTTAAAAAAAATTTAATTAATTTTATTAAAAAATTAATTAATCAATAATCTAGTAAAAACCTAACTATTAATATATTAATTTGTTTTATAAAAAATTTTCAGTTAAATTTATATAATTTTATTTTATAAAAAAATTAATTTAAATATTTCTCTCTAATCTTGTTATTTATATATTCAAAAAATATTCAAAAAAATTTAAAATTTTTTATTTATTTAAAATTAATATATTCTAAAATTATTTTAATATATTAATATTAAAAATAATGTTTTTAAAATAAAAAATCATTAAAATATATTTTAACACAAAAAATTATTTAAAAAAAGCCATAGCATACTGAAAAAACTCTTGTAAGTATATCCTCGCCACTCTACTCTAAGTCTGTACCGCTACAGGTACTCCATTCTCTTGAGCTTTCACCCGCCAAGTGTCTGTACATTATCTTGAGCTTTCACCCGCCAAGTGTCTGTAAGTCTCTCGTCTCTGCCATCTTCTTCCAATTTCGTGTAATTTCATGTTAAAGAAGGTAAAGATCTGATCCCGACAAGCTCAACTCAAGAAACAGTCACGTTGTCTGAGCTAATCTAATCTTCTTTACTCAATTGATTGTATTCATGCAACTTCAATTCGTTCTCGTTTACCCCTTTACTCTTCATCTCTAATGATGCACTTTTCTTCGTTTTCATCGACATTAGGGTACATACAATATTTCTAACCTGCCCTTTTTGGTGGCCGTTCTTCGCTTCTTGAATGCTCCCCAATTGTTTGTGATAAAGTCTCTGAGACTTTTACTTGGTTCTTATGTCACTGAAACAACAATGGCTTTGTACCTGTCTTCCCCTTCCCAAACCGGTTGTTTCCTCAAGTACACCTTCCTCCCATCGAGTACTCCGTCTGAGCTACATGCAAATCCCTCCCTGACTTGTAGAAAACCCAGATACAAGCGTCTTTCCATATCCTGTTCAGCTCCAAAAATTGTTCGTGATGTTTCACTAGACAAGCACGTTGTGAGACAAAGTAGGATTCGGTTTGTTCAAAAGCTTAAAACGCTGCTGTTGTCCAAACCAAAACATTACATTCCGCTCCACATTCTTTCCAAATGCCGTTCCTATCTTTCACTCACGAAACCTTGTTCAATCCGCTCAATGATTTATCGTTACCCTTCCATTTTTGAAATATTTCCAATGCCGACACCTCCTTCGCCATTAAATGCCACCAAGCCTTACTATCAGCTCTGTGTTCGTCTGACCCCCGCTGCTGCAGCCCTTGCTGCACAGGAACTTCGTCTGCAGTCTGAAATTTCCACTGATTTAGCCAACAAACTGCAGAAGCTTCTCATGCTCTCTTCTCATCGCCGACTTGTCTTGTCGAAGCTGGTTCATCTTGCACCTGATCTCGGGCTTCCCGCAAATTTTCGATCTCGCCTCTGCAATGACCACCCTGATAAATTCAGGACTGTTGACACCTCGTACGGTCGTGCACTTGAGCTTGTATCGTGGGATGAACAGCTGGCTATTCCTTTGCCCACTCCGAAAGTTTCTCGTGAGTTGATAGTGGACAGGCCTTTGAAATTCAAGCAGTTGACTCTTCGAAAGGGTCTTAATTTGAAGAGACGTCACCGAGATTTCCTGGTCAAGTTGGGAGACTTGCCTGATGTGTGTCCATATAACACATGTTTAGAAGAATTTGCTAAGGAGTCCGTTGAGGCTGAGAAGAGAGCTTGTGCGGTTGTAAGAGAGGTGTTGGCCATGACAGTTGAAAAGAGGACTTTAATAGACCACTTGACACATTTCAGGAAGGAATTTGGGCTGTCCAACAAGTTGAGAGGGATGATTATAAGGCACCCAGAGTTATTTTATGTGAGCTTGAAGGGCCTAAGGGATTCTGTTTTCTTGGTCGAGGGATTTGATCAGAATGGTAAACTTCTGGAAAATGATCGAACTTCAGTCATAAAAGATCAGTTGATGAAGTTGGTCAGTGAAGCAAAGAGGTTGAGACGAGAAAGGAGAAAGCGTGGTAAGTATGGCAATGATAGTGGAGACTCCAATGATGTTGATGAGAATGATGAATTGCTTGACGCTTTTGATGACTATGATGATGGATTCGAGAATGTGTTTGACTCTGAAGATTCAGGCTTTGATTATGAATTTATTGACAAAGATGACAAATACAGTGAGCTTGATGGTTATGGGGAGAATGGAGAGTTATGGACTGCTGATACTTCCTTTGATGGCACCAGTGATGGGGGAGGCTCCAGGGAACCCTGGTAGCATTGACTGATACTGTACTATTTATCTTCGCGAAATATAGGTGTTTTAATGGTAGTTTGTGTATAATGTGAATGATGCTAGCAAATATCAGTGAATTATACTTCTTTTGAAGCTGGACCTTGCGAAGATGATTGAATCCTAAGTACTGACCAAAAAGCTGGATGATCTCTAAGAAATAGATGGAAGTTTGTTAAAATCGTTTTGATGCTAATTCCTTCGATGGAAGAGCTTTAAACCATCGGCCTGCACATCAAGCTTGTTTTTTATGCTACCACAGTAGCCACAAATCCCATAGATGTAGCATTTTCTCCCTGTCTACTTGCTTGGTTCCAAAATGTGCATGGTCATCTATATCCAGGCAGTGCAGGGGAAATGAAACTTGATCTGCTGAATGTGAACTGATGGGCTTAAGTACCCAGACCATGTAAGTGTTCCATATTTACCTGTTGCCTTCGAGGCCTGCTGATTTAGAAGTTCATAGAGCGGGATTATTTTAAAAAATATTTGTTTATTTAAAAATATATTAAAATAATTTAAAAACACAAAAAAAATTAAAGCAAAGAAAAAAATTATAAAAATTAATTTTTTGGAAAATACTTGAAAAAATTTATAAAAATTAATTTTTTGGAAAATACTTTTAAAACATAAAAAATTAACATGATGAAATAGTTCTGAAAGTAGCTGCTTCAATTTTTTTAAAGAAATTAAAGAAAAAACACCAGCCTTTTTTATAAAAATAAAACGAGAAAACAAAGGAAAAGCTTTGAATTCTCTAGTTACTCGGAGTTTAAACTTATATGTATCCTCGGGAGCCGACCCATCTCTCAATGTTGAAAATTAGGCTCTGGGAAGATACAAGAAATATAGATGATAAATACATTGACCATCCTGCCCTTACAAGAAATACAAGTGGGTTCAAAGGCTTATAAAGAGCTCTAAACATTAGGTAATGTTTGCGAATGTGATTATAATTATTTTAAAAAAATTATTAGAATATATTAAAATAATTTTTTTTTATTTTTAACAAAATTATTTTTAAAACAAACATATAAAAACTATTTAAAATATATAAAAAAACTAATTTTTTCTTAAAAATATTAATTTAAAAAAAAAAACAGCTTGCGTTTCCAAACATTAAACTTTCAAAAAAAAAAAAAAACTTTATCTTATTCTCAAATTTGAATATTCTATATAACCAAAAAACCATACATGCACAATCACACAAAACTCCCTTCTCATATTTAGATTGGCTTGCAAACCTTTTCGAATGACTTAATTTATAAGCTACTGTTCAAATCTAACTTCTCATAGATTCTTATATTTTTCATTTTATAATATCCTTGAAAATACCATATTTTTTGAGAAAAAATTAATTAAATTAGAAAACATTTAAAAAACAACCATATAATACATAAATAAATATATAATTAATGATGATAAAATATCTATTTAATTATATTGCATTTTAGAGTCTCTAACCCAATACAACTAACTTTAATTAGAATATTAAATGGAAATTAATTTTTTTTAATATTAATTTTTTTTTTAAAACACAGTTTACATCACATTTCTAAACATTAAACTTCTAAAAATAAAAAAAAAACTTTATCTTATTCTCAAACTTGAATATTCTATATAGCCAAAAAACCATACATGCACAATCACACAAAACTCCCTTCTCATATTTAAATTGGCTTGCACATTATAAGATATCCAACCTTCTCCAATGACTTAATTTATAAGGTACTGTTCAAATCTAACTTCTCATAGATTCTTATATTTTTCATTTTATAATAGCCTCAAAAATACCATATTTTTTTAATAAAAAATTGATTAAATTAAAAAACATTTAAAAAACAACCATATAATGCATAAATAAATATATAATTAATGATGATAAAATGTCTATTTAATTATATTGCACTTTAGAGTCACTAATCCAATACAACTAACTTTAATTAGGATATTAAATGGTTATTTAAAAATATAATATGGGTTGTTTTTTAAAATATTTTTATTTAAAAATATATTAAAATATGTATATTTTTATCTTTAAAAACTTATTTTTAACATTAATATATTAAAACAATTAAAAAAATATTTTTAAAAGAATTTACTTTTAAAAAAAAGTCGTTTAGAATGGAATGCAATTCCAAACTGATGTTAAATCTAACGGCACAAAAAGAGCAAAGCCGAATCTAGGCATCACACCAAATTAAAACCCAACTTGGCGGGACGAGACGATAAACAAATGGAAAGTTCATTTTTTCCTTGGTCACTGCTTACCCTAGCCTAGCAGAAGCAGGAGGAGAGGGGGAGAGAAATGTTGAGGGGACGGGAGAGCTTAATCCGATTGGTTGGTAAGCGCCGAAGATTCCTCCCCAATCGTAAATCTCTTCATTCCGATTCCACTTCCATTATCTCTCACTCTCACCCTCCTCAGGTACTCCGTGCACATCACCTCACCTCACCTCACCGATTATGATTATGATTGTGGTTGTGATTGTGATTGTGATTTTCTTTATTATTTATTTTGATTTGTTATTTTTTATTTCAAGCTTTTAATTTCTTCTCTCAGACGCCTTTGAATTTGGGAAAAACGGATGAAAATGAAGATGGAATAATAATGTCAATGGAGAGTGAACAGAAATCCAAATCACCGCAGTCTTCAGATTGGGTAACTTGCCCTGTTTGTTCCTCTAAACTTGCTGCTCAAGACCACATCATCAACTCTCATTTAGGTATAGATTTTTTTTTAATTAAGGTCGTTTATTATGAGGTTTAATTACTTAAATGAGATAGAGAGATACTATTCGAAATTGCTAGGTACCAAATATTGTCATTGCGTTAAGGGCTTATGATTTTTTTTATTGTTTTATTATTTATTGGTGTTTCTAGATGCATGCCTAACTAGAGGAACTAAACGGAAATTGACGCAGCGCACCCTCTTCCAGCTCAACTTCTGCTCACAACCAATGGTGTGTAGTAGGTCTAGTGATGTAAAGAAGTTGGGAACAGGAAATGTAGAGGAGGATGCGGCAGTTGGTTTTGACAACTCTACTGCAGTTGATGAAAATGAAGGTAATTTTGGCACATTGGTTCTAATGGGGGAGGCTGTTTTAGGAACTAGCATGGATGGTTCACCTATGAAACAAAAACTGATTGATGACGATGGGATCAACAGCCGAGTTGATTCCTCTTTGTTGAATTTGAGAAGTGAGGTCACGAAATGTATTGAGGCAGTAACTGTGGATGACATATCAGGGGAGACTGCTTTAGGAACTAGTGCTGGTGGTTCGACTATGAAGCAAAAACTGATTGATGATGATCGGATCAATGGCCAAGTTGATCCCTCTTTGTTGAATTTGAGAAGTGAGGTCATGAAATCTATTGAGGCTGTACCTGTGGGTGACATTTCAGGGGTGTTTCTTGAAACCTTCATTGTTGGACGTAGATTTAGTGTTGAAAAGGAATTAAATCTTGGTGCAAACATCTGTCTTTTGAGAGAGACAGATAATGCCAAAGATCCCAATGCTATCCAGGTATTTCTCATTTCTACTTTGGTTTTTCCTTGAATTTCAGTTTGTTATATATTAGTTTTAATGTTAAATCATGGGGTCATTTTGATTCAGGTTCTTTTGGCAGATTCCAGATGCTGTAAAGTGCTGGGTTATCTCCCCCGAGAATTAGCTCAATATTTGTCTCCTCTAATTGATAAGTACTCACTGACCTTTAAGGTAATGTAGTTGTGAAAATAATTCTATCCAAACTTGTATGTTTGAATTCTAGATTGTGTTTGAGTAAAGTAGTGTAAAAAATTCTAGATTGTGTTTGAGTAAAGTAGTGTAAAGAAATCAAAGGATTTGTGTCACTTCACTTATTTTCTTTCCATTGAATCTATTCTTGAATCATGGTATAGATATTGATAAATATGCACTGATTGATAAGTGATACAGAAAGAAGTGCCAGTGCTTCTTTTAACCCCCCCCCCCCCTCCATTTTGGTCCATTTCCCCCCCCCCCCCCCATTATGATGATGCATAGTTTGCTGATATATTTTACCTGTCCTATTGACTCTGTCTACATTTATGGATTGTTTTCAATATATATATATTGAACTAATTTAGCAAGAGTAACTAGTACTGTTGTGAAAATTTTTAAAGTTAAATTGTTACTTAAGGTAAGGTAAACAGAAGAACTAAAAAATTGTTGAAGTATATATATCTGAAAATTTGTTTTCTTAAAGAGAGTATTAATTGCCCCTGACTCCAAGGAAAGAATTTCCTGCTCAACATTTGTTGCTCTCAGAGTTGTGCACAAAACATGATGAATAGTTACCATTGTTACTTCTATGTCTGTTTACTCCCGACCAAACCTAATCTTACTATCATGTGTTTGTTCAAATCAAATGAGAACATGATGAATGGTTGCCACTCCCAAATAATTATAATCCCATCAGGATTGTTTTGCAGGGATGCATAACTTCTGTTCCAAAACATTATCTTGATGTTGTTCCCATTCAAATCCAATGTTGCGAAGTTATGTTACAAAGCAATAAAGACCATACTGAAATTGAGGACTTCACATGTTCATGGAAAAATGTTCTTCATGTGGCTGAATCTGCCAAGAATTATCCGCCTAGTATGACGAAATATCAACAAAACTTTTGGGTGTTGATACAAGAGGTTTTAAAAAGTAATCCCCATCTTTTCACCAATGATGAAAAAATGTTTCTAGGTATAAACTCTGCTATCTAGTTTAATACTTCATCACTTTCTTCTCTTCTTTATAATTTCTAACTATTTCATTGTTATTCGTCAACAGAATCATTTGTTTCTCTATCAGATGACAGTCAGAGGCTTTTTGTTCGGCTCTATACACGTAAAGGTTATATTTTTATCTTGTCAAAAATTTATACTATAGAGAACCCAAGACCTGGATTAAAAGTTGACTATTATGAGAACAACTACAATGGCAAGTTATCTGCACCACAAGAACAAAGAGTTTTTAAGGTTTGAGCCTTCAAAGCATAACTTCTTGGGTGATGATGATTGGAAAATTTTCATTATATGAAAAACAATATTTACCATAATCTACCCCGAACCCAGATAAATGTGAATTTCATCTGTTTTCCCTCTCTCCCTGTTCCTTTGTTTTTCTGGTCTTCCTAGATAAAAGGAAGGACCTAGAAATTCTTTGTTTTATTCTCTTTTGGTGATGCATATAAAAGCACCATGCTCTTTACTAGTGGTGCTTAAATGAAACCCAAAGATAAAACCTGCATGGGTCACTTTAAAGCACTGTGATGGAGTTGTTAAACATTGCCCTCTTTTGGTGATGCATATAAAAGCACCGTGCTCTTTACTAGTGGTGCTTAAATGAACCCCAAAGATAAAACCTGCATGGGTAAGCACTGTGATGGAGTTGTTAAACATTGCCTGAGTTGGATGTTTGAACAAAAATATGATGAATTGGACCCTTGGCTAGGCCATGTTTTAAATTTAATCACCTGAGCAGTTGAACTGGTAAATTTCATCGATTTCACAAGCACAAACCTAGAACCAATGGCCTAAGGATTGAGACTTTTGCATGGTCAAGGTCAGTACTCTAACAATTATGCTCAGTAGTTTCATGGCTTGTCTCATAAACTTGGGAATTCATGGCATCTCTTGTTATATATTTATATTAAGTTTGGTTATAATAATTTAAACAAATATTTATATTAGGCCTTGAAATTCAAGAAAATCATACAAATGGTTTCTTTGTTGAGATTTGTTAGTGTCTTGTATAAGAGGGACCCAAGAGTATGTCATTGCGTCCATCTTTCTTGTTGTTGCCAAGCTTTTAGGGAAAGCCATTAATGATTTTTTAAGGAGCTGATTTAGTTTGAACAAGTAGTGGACTCTGTGCCACATATCAAGGCAGCAAAGGAGGAAAAAAAAAAATAAAAATAAATATATATATATATTGCTTTGCTCGTTTTTATGATGTATTCAACTGTGGTAACAGTTCTTTTATTTGGTATGTATTTTTGGCTTATAAGAGAGAAGATATTAATGTGTTGGCATAGTTCTTTCTTGACTTAACTAAGTGCTTGTACAAAGAGTAAATGAATTTAGGTATATTGGCTTTTAGGATGAGATAACAATTTGAGTGACCGCTGTAACTTCTCATTTTCTCACAATGAAGGTTTTCTTTAATCATTGTTGCTAGTGGACGTGCTTGAAACTATCTTATTTCTCTACCTGCCTATTGGTTTAAATATTGACATTGTCTCTTCATATATAATTACACTCTAATAAATCACCTTCTTATGCTATAGATATCCATCCCCAATAATATAACTTGCATTTTGCTATTCGTATTTTAGGACCATGGTTTCGGATGCCCAATATTTCATACCCAGAAGTTACTGATTCTCAGCAGGCTATCAAGGATCTTTCTGGTATTTAAACTATTTTTATAATTTTTTCTATAACTTAATATTGAATTTCTGAATGTGGCTTTTGATGGCGAGTTTTTTTTCTTTCTTGTCATATCAGCAATGGGTTATATGTGCTCCTTTAAAGGAGTGGATGAACTACAAGAGAATGACATGGAAAAGATTTTGAATTTACTCACGGTGTCTGAGCTACGTGAAATTGCATCCATGTCCAAGGTTTGCATTTGTATCATATTTTCCAAAGTAATTGACCTAATCCTATTTCCACTTTTGCATAAGCATTGATTTCTGACTGGGGCATCGGGCATATTGTGTTGTTTAATGTGTTGGAGAAGTATTGCTGAAGAGCAGTATTTAATACTAAACACACTCAACTAGAGATTAAGTGTTTTCTCTATAACTCCCACACCATTAGTGCATGCTACATAGGTATGCTCCCATTCCCATTGAAAACTCTAGTCTACTTCCTTGTACAAAAAGAAGTTAGCCATTGGTACACTTAGTTTTATTTATCAATTTTCTAGCTACAGGTGCTGCTTGTTGATCTATAAAAGATTTCTGTGTCATGGCTATGAATTTGCAATGTCATAGTAGATTCCAGAAGTACAATTGTGATTCTAATTTTTTAGTAGTCTATATTTTTTTTTCCACAATTGTAGTCACTCTGTCCCACAAAGAGGGTCCTAGCACAAATGTTTTAAAAAAGGTTTCTTTACATTTTGTCTCTTGAACTCATATTATAAGTTCTTTGAAGTTTTATAGGATACTAGAGCGTGTAGCTAAAAAAATATTGTTACTACTACTATTATTATTGATTTTATAATTTACTATTTCAGAAAAACAAGGTCATAATGCATTCTCTTGCTTACTAGCTGCAAATCTCGTACTAGTTTAGCAAATCTCTTACTACTCTAGAAAAACAAATTTGGCTATGGATGACTACACAGTGAGATTTTCTGTGGATAGACACGGATCAAACATCTTTTACATGCTTGATGATCAAGACTTTATCATTTTATGCACAAAAGAATGCTAAAAACAGACAAACTCAACAAATACAGTGCTTCCTTGGTCCTCAATTGATTTTTTCTTGTGCACACATGATCGGTTCTTTTCTAAAGAGTTAACATAATCCATGATTTATGAAGTTCTCTTGTTCTGTTTATTGAACATTTCAAAGTCTCAGTTCTCATTCTTTTTCTTGGTTTATAGCTTTACCAATCTACTTCTCATCTAAAGTGTCTTTCATGGTTTGATCTTTTCCAGAATGTAAAATAAAAAAATGAATTAATCAAAATGTATTTGTGAGTGAATATTCTACAATATAACTGATTTCATGTTTGGAATGGTACTAAATACTAAACTACAGTCAATAATTTCAGTATTCATCAGTCAATTCTGTGATGTGGTTCACTAAATAAGCATGTGTCCTATGACATTCAACTAAACAAACAAAATAGTAGTCCTTTCCTGATTAAATCTACAGTACATATTGGACAATTGACATATTTGACACATTATGAACATCTGTTTTAGAAAGTGTTCTTGAACTGTGTCTGAGGATGAATCATCAAAGAAATGCCTTAGAGCACTATAAATATTGCCACAGTTCTGCATGTTTGCACCTAGATGGAAAATTTCAAAGGCTGCACTTCCTTATGCCATTTATGCTTTCATGCTAGAGGCAATGTGCTCAAATTTGAAAGGCTTCAAATGGAGGGAAAGCAAAGAGAAACTGAGAGTAAAATGTCATGGTTTTAAATTTCATGTAGACAAACTAACTTTAAGCAAATATATTGATCTAGGTCTTCAGATGGTTCCTTATGTTTGCTTTTTAAGAGGCTTGAATATCTTATGGGGGATAGGAAGTGACAAATTCATGGAGGGTTACAGGTTCACAGCTTTTACTTCTGTTCTGTGATTTCCCTATTCTGTAATTTGGATATTTAAATGAAGTGTGCATGATAATTATGTCCTAAAAATAAAACCCATGTTTAACTGCGGCTGTAAATCAGTACATGGAGGCAACACAATCTTTTTTTATATTAAAAATTCTTATAATGATGCAATATGGTCTTCTTGTTTCTCTGATGGAACTTATTTGTAATTTTCTGTGCTTTATTGAGGCTTCAGAATGGTACTCGTGTTACAAGAAAACAGGATCTTATTGCATCTATTTTTTCGTCCTATGAAGATGGAGTATGGTATTAATATTTTTTTCTGTTAGATGATGTGCTTCTCCTCTTGGTGTGTCAATGAGTATCGCAATTGATATCTTTCATTTTGATTTTGATCTTGCCAGCCCATTCCTACCAATCGCTATTTTGGATAGAACAGGAATTTGTATTAAGATTTCTTCAAAAGCTGAGTCCCTTATCTGGCGCGCTGAGGTGTTTTTTACTTTCCATTGCTTGAGTTAGTCATGGTGGAAATAAGACAAGGATGTTGATCTGGTTTACAACTAAGGTGTTCTTTGAATTTTTTTTCCTATGCAGAGACTTTTCTTCCTGAATGGAGAGCAGGATCTTTCAGCATTCCTACTAGTTGATTTGGGCATCATAAAGTATCCAGCATACCACTGCATAATATCGGAAAAAATTTTCTCAGCTCGAAGTGACCTTATAGCTTATGAAGAGGTGCTATATTTCTATGAGAATTTGCCTTTAAAGTCTTGCTGCTTTTTACCTTCATTAACACTTCATGTTTTACAGGCAATTGAAGTGGCACAAATGATGGATGAATCTCTTGATGAAAACAAAAGTGAATCAGTACTTAGATGCATAAAGATAGCTGAGTCTCATATGTCTCATACTAAAGCAAATCACTCGACAGCCTCTGAATTAGTGACTTCCTTTTTCTCATGCTTTTCAGCATCCTGGGTATACTCTAAAGTGGTCTTTCTAGGAGTTTCTTTTCTTGAGCGCGAGAGGAGGTACATAATTTATAATTTATAATTTAGCCTGGCATCTATGGTGAGAGGAGGTACATAATTTATAATTTAGCCTGGCATCTATGAAATTATGTGCGATTGGATTGTTTCTCTCTTTATTTTAAGATTTGCAAAATTGCCTTTTTCTTTTTATTCATTTTATTGTATAGAAAATCATGAGTGCCCTCTCCTCTTCCTGGGCAGCACTTCTTATTCTCTTCATGCTTCTACCATTTTAACTTTTTGTTATTCAAATGAATGGTCTCATCCCTATAGACATCAAAATAAAGAAATATAATAAGTTTTCATCCCTTCCCCCAAACAACACAGGGAAGTTCTTGGCTCCACCTGCCCGCCCCTTATAGTGTCTTTGCAAATTTCAGAAGCAGTTCATTCTGCAGCATATGTTTTCTTTGCAAGTGAAATTTAGTAAAGTTGAGATACTTCTGAGTTCTGAATGATCTTGTTTTAAAGTTACGAGGAAATTATGCATATCAAATCAGTACGATGGGTAACTATGCATGATCATGTGATAGAATTTATATTTGCTTGTTGATACATGTATAAATTCATGCATATCAAATCAGTATGGTGGGTAACTATGCATGATCATGTGGTAGAATTTATATATGCTTGTTTATACATGTATAAATTCATTCTAGAAAAACCATTGTGACTACTTTGGTCTTTCAAGTGACTGATATTGATTCCAAATAAAGTTGATCGTGTGCTTGTGCAATGTCAGTTCTCCTACATTCTTTGAACTAGAAACCTCATAGATATTATTGAAGTTAGTTGTGTCAGCGCTACATTGATATTTTGTGCTCAGAAACTTGTTGCTGCATTTTTAAGGTAAGTTACAAAAGCCACCTCAGAAATTATTTTCCATCATCGACGGCCCCTACACTATATTTCAAATCCAAAACTCATAAGATAGATGCAGACCAGAAAAATCAACCGTCATTTTCAACCATTTTAAATAATTTCTTTTAACCAAAAAGCCCTTCAATATACTTGCTAATTGATGGGAAAGTGGAAAAGATGTAGCAGCAATGACGATTGTGCTGGTGGTTTTGGCGGCTGTACAATGCATCTCTTTTTTCTCTTTTGCTCTTTTCATCCAATTCGTTGTTTTGCTTCCTAGGGTTGATTAGCACTGTTCTAAAATCATATACGAAGAGCAGAAAGAACAGTCAAAGAGTGAAAAGTTGCTTCAGAGTATATTTGTGGATATCCTTTTAGGATGTTGGAAGGGGTGTTGATTGGTCAATGGCAATCTGATGTTGGATGATTCCTGCTCTACTTCTGGAAAGCATTTTCTTGTGTAAACAATTGAATTTTTCTTTTCCTTTTTGATACAAATGTTTTATAGAAAGATTTTATCCTGGTTTTCAGAATCAAATTTGGTTGGTGCTATGGTCAAAGCCAAAAATCTATTTGCACAGAATTTTTTGGTAACAAAATTGTTGTTCAGCTGTATAATAATGAATATCCATTTAAGGACAGTTGTATTACTTTGAGCAAGGCGTCTCTCTTCTGTTTGTGTTTAAGGAAATAGTCCCTGGTAATGGAAGTGCAAATGCACCCTCATGTTCTCCTGTTGATTACTCTGCGAGTCAAAATCTGTTTTGTTTCTAGTATCATGTGAATTATTAAATAAGACAATTCGAGCATCATGAAAACGGTGCTGCATTATGTGCAATTACATGAAATATGTCTAAATGAACTGAAGTTCGCTTCAGGTACAAGGATGCAATTAATTTGTTGAAGAAGTTGCTTTTTATTTTCACTTGTGATGGAAGAAGGGGGAACTGGACACTGAGATTGTCTATTGATTTGGAGCACATGGGCTTTCCCAATGAGAGCCTTTTAGTTGCTGAAGATGGGTTACTGGATCCATGGGTACGTGCTGGTTCAAGAATGGCATTGCAAAGGCGCGTTCTTCGCCTGGGAAAACCACCAAGGCGCTGGAAAGCTCCTAGTTTCTCATTGTTTATCAAGAGGAAGATCAGAGAGGTAACTGATTGGGTGATTCTTTCAGATTTGGGATGCTAGTGAACTTCTCGTTCAATGTGAATAACTCAAAATATGCCATCATCCAACAATGTTCTGTTTTACAAATTCCCACTGTTAATATAGGTTCATATTCAAGGAAGACCTTTGAACTGTGAAGCTGGAATAAAGAGCAGATTCTATGGAGAAGATGGGGCACAATGTGGAGTTGAGCAGCTTGCTTTACAGTATTATGCTGGTGAAGGTGGTGGATGGCAGGGTGTTCATACAGAGAGTGGAATTTGGTTAACAATTTTTGCGCTTCTTATGTGGGACATTATATTTTCTGATTTACCAAATGTCTTCCGCAACAGATTTCAGGTATGGCTTGTATTTAAGCTGTAAAACTCTCATCTTTTGGGTTTTGGCATGTTTTGCTGCAAAATATTGATGCTCAAAACTTCATGGTAGACAAATAGCCTATCATATGCATAAGTTATATTGTTGCTAACAGCTGCTGCCCCATCATCAGTCTATCAGAATCGTCTTATCATTATGGTATTGAAGATATTTTTAAAAAATTGTGGAAGAGAAGTTTAAAAATGGTAGTGGGCAGGTTTCCCTAGTCGGGGAAAAAGACAGTTCGAGTTTCCCTGCAGATTTCTTTTATTTTTAATCATTTAGTTTTATGTTCAAGATCTTCATTCTATAATGATTTATTTAAAATGAATTGCTAAAACAAAATAAAACCTTATGAGAACTTATGAATATTTGTTAAGTTTTGACTTCCATTTCCATCGCTGTTTTGAAAAATTTTGGATTTTTTTTATCTTCTAATTAATTTTTTTTTATGTTTTAGGATTATTTTGATGTATTGGTGTTAAAAAAAATAAAAAATAAAAAAAATAATATTGGTGTTAAAGAAAATTAAAAATAAAAAAATATAATTTAATGTATTTTCAAGTAAAAAACACTTTTTTGATGTATTTTCAAGTGAAAAACACTTTAAAAAATATTTACCACACTCCCAATCAGACACTAAGAGCTTCTTCTCTGCGAAACTCCCAATCAGACACTAAGAGCTTCTTCTCAGTCTATATGCTGCTCAATTCTTCATCTGTTTTTCCCTTTTGTTCTGTGTAGTTTGTTGCTTGACTCTCCTATTTCTACCTATTTCTATAGAATTTAAGAAAAAATATATATATTTTTATTTTATTTTGCAGACTGCTCCCTTGGATTTAGAGACTGATAACTTCTATCCAGCAAGAAAGAGCCTTATAGAATCCCAGTTGCAGAAAATTTATGATGGCATGGCGGAGATGATCCTCATCACATCATGGGAATTGCATTCAGGAACAGCTTGTAGGGGTGTTAATTGGGACCGGCATTCTCTCCCGGAACTTCGAGCCGCTGTTACCTGCGTTGGAGGCCCTTGTTTGGCCTCTCTCTGCCGACACCTTGCTCAAGATTATGGGAGCTGGTCCAGTGGAATGCCAGATTTGTTTCTGTGGCGCTTCCATGGAGAATACAAAGGTGAAGCCAAGCTTGTCGAAGTTAAAGGCCCCAGGGATTGCCTCTCTGAGCAGCAACGAGCATGGTTGCTGCTACTAATGGATTGTGGGTTCAACACTGAAGTATGTAAAGTAAGCATTATGCCATTATCCACGTGATGACAAGCTGGTGCTCGAAAGAGTGTTCAGACATGCAAGGATACTGGCAGAAGCTTACAGAAGCAAATTGATGGAGTATCATACAGATGGCTTCGCATACAATTATTGTCTGCTTCAACGCATAAAGTTTCCAAGGGAGGGCCTCAATTCGTCAGAATTTTTGTTAAAGACAGACAGAACCCTAGACCATGCTATTAAATTGCCGTTTAGGAAAGCAGCCCAAACACCACTTCACAAAAAAATGATTTTTTATATATTTTTTGAATTATTTTTATATGTTAATATCAATTTTTTTTATTTAAAAATAATTTTTTATATATTTTTGAATTATTTTTATATGTTAATATCAATACTTGCTACTATCGAGATGCTCATGATTGTTTGGTAGCAAAAAGGTGACATATATTTGACGTTACATAATGTACATGCTGATGTAATAATGATATTAGCTAGTAATGTGAACATAAGAGTCCAAGTGTACACGCTAGCTAAGGAGGATAGTGGTTAGGGTTTTTCTCTCATTATCTTTGCATCTCATGGGTTGTGGTTTTATTTTGTGGTGTTGAAGCCTTCGAGGAGATGCAAGAGCTAATTGAGTAAATAATTGAGTAAATGTGGTTTAAATTATATTTTATTTTAAAATATATTAAAATGATATTTTTTTTATTTTTAAAAAATTATTTTTAATATTAATATATGTGGTTTAAAACGACAACAGAGTCGTGCTTTAACTTTCAATTTTTTTAAATTAAGAAAGATTAAAATAATATTTTTTATAAAAAATTAATGAATTAAGTGACAAGTTTTGAATAGGATAAGGATCTGGGATTGAGTCAACCGAATATTTTTCGTTCTCTAATTTTTTTTAATCCAAATCAATTTAGACATGAGATCCCAAATCAATATGTTAAAACGGTCCAATGTTATAAGCGTGCTTCTAAATTTATATTATGAATTGAAACAATGAAATAACTATTTTGCCCTTGGCAGCAACGCGTAAATGGACTTGGCAGCGCGGGTATAATGTTATTCTTGTCGTTTAAGAACCAACAAAATGACTATTATAACCTTGGAGGCCAAAAAAATGCACTGGAGGGTGGGGTTAGTGTAATTACCATAAAACCCTTAGATGAGAATTGTCCCTCCTTGGGTCTAACTGTCTAAGGGATATATATATATATATATATATATATATATATATATATTTGTTAATATCAAGTTAACTCAAGCTTTTTTATATTTTAAAATTTTAAAAAAATTTTATTGCACGTGTCAGCAGGTAAGTGATGTGTGCAAGGTCATTTAGTCACTAAACACCGCCTTTTGCAATAATGTTTAAAAGGCCTCGTTGCCCTTCCACTATAAGATAACATGTGTACCACTTCTCTATTTCTTTCTCTCTCTATCTCAAATCCTATGCCCCTTCAAAAATTTTAGAACAACCTTTTTAGTTTTTTCCCCTAACATTTGGTCCTTTTCTTTTTTATTACTATTTCTAAATTATTTAGCATAAATAAAATATTATTTAAGCTGATGAAGCAAGCTGCACATGGTATTAACATAAATAGGCATGGATTGTCTTGTGATTTTTGGACGGTGCATTTTAATTTTAGTGATCAAACTCTATCTTCTAGAATAATATTTTAACTCTTCTCGTCTTGTCTTTATTCTTGAATGGCATGTGTTGACAAAAAAAATTATATTAAATTTTATATTGATAATTATTTTTTTCCTTTCTCCGTATTAAAGTTATTCTTAATATATTTTTAAAACAGTCATTTAATTTATTTTTTTAAGATTTTATTCTTTATTTATTTATTTTATTTTAAATTCTTCAAACAATAAGATTTTTCATCCTATTTAATTTTTTTTTGATTTTTTCAGCTTTTAAATTTAGTTCACATTTTTCTTCTTTTGGTTTTTCTAATTATTCTTTTAATTGAATTATCTTTTTGAATCTATCCTTTGATATTTTATTTTATTCTTTTAATTAGATAGTTTTTAATTACATTCCATAGTATTTTAATTCATTTTATTTTATATTATATTTGATTTTTATTTATTTTTTATTTTTTTATTTTTTTTTAATCTTTTTTGTTTCATCCCTCAATTGATCAAAGTTTTGTTAGCTTTTTGGGTTACAAATTTGAAATATTTGACAATGCTACCTTAAATATTTTTTTTTAAATTGATTTTTGATGATCTTTTTTTTATAAGATTATTTTAATTTATATATTAAATTATATATTTTCCATGTTAACCTAACTTTATTCAAGGTAATATTTTTTTTAAAAAAATTATTTATTATTATATTATTAAATTAATCAAAATTTAACATAATTATAAAATTTCTCTCATTGTCACAATTTTTTTTTCGGGTTAAAAAGAAAATGCTTGTGCTTGTGGCGCCGCTTGGGGCACCCATCTAAGTGTGTGGCTATATATATTATAAACCCTTTAAACAGAGTGACTCGACTGACTTAACCCTATATATCATCATCCCTTTGTTCAAAAAAAATTTAGTTTCCTCTCCTCTTTACAATCTGTGTGCGTAAGAGAATCCCTTCCCTTCTTCTTCTCCTTCTTCTTCCTGTGTTTTTTTTCTTTTAATTTTTCTCGAGTAATTTTGTAACAGTTAGTTAACTTATTTCCCATGAGTTTTGTTTTGTAATTTTAATTTATTTTTCTTCCTTTTTTTGGGTGCTAAATAGATTTTATTTTTGGTTAATCTTAATAATCTAGTACAGTAAATTAAACCTTGAAATTGTCAAATATTTTTTAGTTATTCCTTGAGTTGGATTTTTTTTTTAAAAAATATTCCATGAATATAACTAATATATACTATAATTATAAAGACAATTGGTAATTATTGTCTTGGAAGTTGATTTTTATTTTTATTTTTGGAACAGACAATATATAAATAGATAAATAGTATATGTCATACTACCAGCGGTTAGAAGAAATGAATTACATGGCGGAAGAGGCAGAAATGGTTGATTTCGTTGACGAAATGAATGGAGGAGCAGCCGCCGCCGCTGGTGGTGTAGAAGATGTTGAAGCTGATGAATATGAGTTGGTATTTATTCTCAATTTTGTTTCTTTGTTTTGTTTTTATAAAGTTTAGATGGAAAGGTTATAAAATTAATTTATTTTTTGGTAAATAATAATAATAATAATAATAATGACCAGATTACCAAGGTTACGGATACCTCATCTGGGCAAGCCAGAAACGGGCAGGACATACAGGGTATTCCCTGGGAAAGATTGAATATAAGCAGGGAAAATTACAGATCTACGAGGCTTGAGCAGTACAAGAATTATGAGAACATCCCCTTATCTGGCGAAGCTGTCGATAAGGTACTTAAATACTAATTTATATAGGTAATTGTTGATTTGCTTTCCGGGTTTAGGAATTTGTTATGATTCTTGTACTTGGTTGTTGTAGGAGTGCAAACAAATGGAGAAGGGTGGCAATTACTACGAGTTCTTTTATAATACTAGATCGGTTAAGCCCACCATTCTTCATTTTCAGGTTGGTGGATTTTGCAACTTCTGTGTTTGGATATCAGTTTATTTTATGTACTAGTTTATGTCAGCACCGTGTCGTTTGTGTTCATATGCTTCTCTTGACAACGTTAGGGAATAGGGAAAGAGCGCGTAAATATTGCTATTCGTATATTTAGTTTTAGGACTTCTATTCTTAAATGTTAAGGTGTTAGTTTGCAACCATATGTTTCCATGTTTATAAAGTGACTGTGTTGATTTGTTACTTTGGACTGCGTGTAGCAGCAAGTTTCTTTTCAAGCCAAATTGCGTGATAGCTGACTTCATTTACTTCTGCTAGTTATATCTCCCACATGACTCTTGATAGCCTTTTGTTGTGTTATGATTATGCAGCTCAGGAACTTGGTCTGGGCCACTTCGAAGCATGATGTATATCTTATGTCTAATTATTCAGTCATGCACTGGTCATCCATATCTGGCAATTTGTCTGAGGTCATCGATTTTGCAGGACATGTAGCCCCTTCTGAGGTATTATGTTTATTTCCATGTTGGCTTCACAGTTGATAACAAGTCTGTATGTCAAAGTATGATGTGAATGAGACCTCTTATCTTTCTGAGAAAAGGTCCTTGTCAGCCTGTATATATTTTACCATTCTGGTTCTTTCCCCCCCTATTAACTCATTTTTTTTAATACAGAAACATGCTGGAAGTTTGTTAGAAGGTTTCACCCAAACTCCAATCAGCACTATAGCAGTCAAAGATAATTTTCTTGTTGCTGGGGGCTTCCACGGAGAGCTTACATGCAAAGTGAGTTGATACCCCCCAACCCTCTCTTGAATGCACACACAAACAAGGTTATGCACATGTACATGGGTCATAAACATATCATCTCATCAAATTTTCTTCAATTTGCTCTAACTAAAAAAGTAGGACATTTAAGGTTAAACCTAGCATTATTAGCAGGTCGCTGTGCTCTTACTAGAATTTAGAAGTGTTAGGACATGCCATTCACCAATTTTCCACTTTGAAGTTGGAATCTTAAATATGAACAATTCAGAATGAACTTGGGTTTCTTTATGCTTAAGAATCCTTGACCTTTATGCTGAGTTAAGCTAACTTGCTTGTGATATAATCACCTCAATACACTTCAGGGTATGTGAAGTATGCTGTATGATTGAGCAACGCATTGTTCTACTCCTTTGTCTGCTCTTTAGCACCATTAGGATGTTGATGAAATTGTGAAAATACAATTTTCAGGAGCTTAAGTGAACTGTGATAAATTGCAGTTCTGCACTATATCAAGACTGCTCTGGTGGTGATTTCTTAATGAAAGATTGACTAGGAGTGACTTTCTGTTGTCCTTTGTCTGTCTTGTAATGCTGAATGGCTTCCATTTGATGCTTCATGCTTGCAACTGGCAGTTTGTCCATTTGATGAAGTGATGAAATTGTTGATGCTGTATTTATGTGCTCTGAGGTTTTGGAAAGATAACAGAAAATGTAATTTTTAGCTCTACTTTTTCTGGGTTTTAAATATCCTCTGCTCCTGCAAACAGGAAAAATAAAATAAGATGACAATCGAAATAATGAGAAGGCCAATATGCTGCTCAAACATCTTTTATGAAACTCTTTCTCTAAACAGCTATTTTATCTGATGCAGCGATTGGATAAACAAGGAGTTAGCTTTTGTACCCGCACTACATATGATGACAATGCCATCACGAATGCTATTGAGATATATGACAGCATGAGGTAGTAAGATTGTGCTGTATTTGCTCAGTGTCATAAATTGTTTTCAGGGATTACAGGTTGATATGGGAACTGCTTTTGCAGGGGTGGAATCCATTTCATGTCATCCAACAATGATGGTGGTCTTAGAGAATATGACTTGGAGACATTTCAACTTTTGAATCACTTTCGTTTCCCTTGGCCAGTGAATGTAAGTTATCCTTTTTACTTGTAGCAACGTACAAGAAGCCTAATATGCATTTTCTGGTTGATTTTGTTGTTTATTGGGGACAACTTTCTCTGTGACTGCCACATGAATACTCACAGTTAGAAGGAACATGCACAGGGGAACTGCTAGATGGGATCAACTTCATCAATTTCTTTTCATATACACAATAGGTGGAAGTGCAATAATTGTAGGACGACAGAGAAATTTAATAATCAAAATGCATTAGAATTCTTTGTGGAGTAGTTTATAGATGAATCAAACTGAATAGATTGCCTACGGATTCTCTATCCAAAACTATTTGGAAGAGCAATAGCTGAGCTAACACTAGCATGAAAAAATAGGAATCAACAATTGCTGCAAATTAATTCACAAATGAATTGACAAATCATGCCAAATCAGTGTTGGTTGATTTTGGCTCTGTCAGTTCATTTGAATTGTAATTTCAATTCATTTCATGCCAAGTACTTTCTGTTTCCAACATATTTATTGGGTTCAATGAATTCAAATTCAATTCATTTTGCCCAATTGTGAATTGTTCTAAGCTGGGTGTTAACAAGGCAAGTTTTTGAAGTGTCCCTTAAGGTCCTTGATCTAGTCGTCATCTGTTGTGAAACTTGATAACTGCTATGCCTATCTCAACTTCCAATTTGATGACTAAACTTGTTTTTTTATTTTACAGCACACATCAGTGAGCCCTGACCGGAGGCTAATAGCAGTTGTTGGAGATAACTTGGATGGATTGTTGGTGGATTCACAAAGTGGGAAGGTACAAGAAGTTTTCCATCTAAAGCTTTTGTTCTTATGGATGTTTGGGATAGTGGTAACGATAGTTTTTCAAAGTGCTTTTCACTTAGAAATGTATCGAAATGATTTTTTTTTTATTTAAAAAAAATTATTTTTGGTATCAACACATCAAAACAATCTAAAAACATGAAAGAAAAAAAAAATTTGAAGCAAAAAAAAAAATCAAAATTTCATGAAACTTTGGTTGTATCTCGCTGGTGATCTTTCATCTATTCTCAAGGGCTAACTAAAATTAGTGGTTGGCTACAACCCATCTGCTTTGGCACATGAATCTAACTCTTGAAATGCCCTTTCTTTTGAACGTCTTTCGATTCCCATTGACTTAGGCAAAGAGACCCTGCTCTATTGAATGAATCTGACTAATTCTTCTCCATCTTCTTCACTGTTATAACTAATTGAATCAACCCATGTAGTGGTATTAACTAAATTAGAAAGCGGCCAGAACATGACAGGATTGATTTTCCAAGTGCTGCTCACCTTTCGAAGAACTGATCATGATGTATTCTTGACATGAGACCAAACGAGCTCTTAATAATTGAAATTAGAACTGCCCGTGTTTCTATTTTTCCCGGGGAGGAACTGGTTGTTTTCATAAAACACTAAATGGAAAGCATTCAATACTCCACTTGCCCGTCAACTGTGTTATTTTTTATGTTATGTCCAGTTGGAAAATTATTTACAGAAGAGTATAACCTTGTTTGCCACTTGTCATCTTCCATGCTCATAATTCCTTGAATGTTGGAGGCAATTATCCCTGCCTTCAATGTGATACATTCAAGGGTCTTGCAGCGGTTTCTCTAGACTGGATCTTTGTAGTTGTTGGTTTATTGTTGCCATTCTTAAATCAGAATCATGTCAATGTTTTGCAGACTGTATCCACCGTGGAAGGTCACCTAGATTATTCTTTTGCATCAGCATGGCACCCAGATGGACGTGTTTTTGCCACAGGGAATCAGGATAAGACTTGCCGAGTGTGGGATATAAGAAAGTTGTCGTCGCCTACTGCTATCCTCAAGGGAAACTTGGGTGCGGTTCGATCAATTTGCTATTCATCAGATGGCCAATTCATGTATGTAGCCGAACCTGCAGATTTTGTGCATGTTTATAGTACACAGGATGATTACAGGAGACGGCAAGAGATTGATTTCTTTGGTGAGATTTCAGGAGTAGCTCTTAGCCCAGATGATGAATCTTTGTATATAGGAATCTGGGACCGTACTTATGCGAGCTTGCTACAGTATAACAGAAGGCATACGTATGGATATCTCGATTCCTACTTGTAATTTGTATCAAAGTATCTTCTTCTTCACTGAGCATCTGCCCAAGCTTGTACCCACCTTTTTGCACTCTTCTCGTTAGGTCTGATATGAAATCAAAGATGAGGATAAAATAAGATACTCTTGGTTAGAACTTTCTTTAGAGCATGTATAGTAACATTTTGATCATTTCATGTAATGAATGCTGTCTTCGTCAACTCCATTTTTCTTACTTCTGCACACGCTCCGTTTGCGCTTCTACCCCCAGCAAGACCATCTATTTCGTATTTCCTTCTGGATTTTGAATCAAAAGATGGAGTTTTTACACTATGATTTGCAATTCAAAGCAATCTGCAATATCCCCAAGCAGATCATTTTTTGGGGAAAAAACCCGCCGATCTTTTGTTGTTTCCCCCTTCAATTGTATTTGACAAGAGTTCAAATCATTCCTTTCATTGTTATAGCCTTTGTATGTCTTAAAGTTCAACGAATCTTTGACTTCTTTTTCTCTGACCTTTTCTGGTTTCCCTTTCACAAGCTGTCCTCATCTTTGTATACCCGGAAGATCACTCAACTTCCCATTGAAGCTTCTCCAAAGCCAATTAATCACCGAGAGACAGAGAAGGATTCATATGCACCACCACCACCACCACCACGACAGTGCTCTCCATGTTATCATCTATACTAAATTTTATTAGGGAAAGTCAACTAATCCCTTGAATCGCTCTAACAAATCATGTGATTTATCTCCATTAATTTTTTCATCCATTCATACATTATGAAAAGTCAATATGTTTCCAACAATGTAAGAATTCAATCCTAAAACAATTACAAGAAAATACATAAATTTTTATGCTGATGAATTGCTTAAGATTTAATAGAAATACCTTAGCCTTGACTTGAGATAAATTTTACTAGGATAACCTAGTGGTAAACGAAAAAAGAAAAAAAAACGTAATTAAATTGAATTATTTTTTTAACCTTTACCCTTATACGTTCTCATGCATATAAATATAAAAATAATAATTTAATTATTTTTATTTTTTATTGTTAAGTCATATAATTAAATCTTGATAAAAAAAATCATTTTATGCTGTGCTATTTAATTTGTATGTATTTTCAAAAATAAAATAATATTTTTTTCAAAATAAGTAGTTTATTTATTTTTAAATATAATTATTATTTTATTTAATCTATTTTGAAGTTATAAAATTAAATATTTTATTTATTTTAAAAAATAATTGATGTACTTTCCAGATAAAAAATCTCTTTAATTTGATCTCTTCCTAAATAATTTTATATATTTATTTATTTTCATAGAAATATTTATGAAAAATGTCCAAATACAAAAAGTGAAAGGATATTTTCAATTTTAAAAAACCGAGAATGGATAGCATGGAAAGAATGATTGGATAAATTTTGCCCAGCATAAGCTTGCAAGTGGGGCATGAACTTGGACCGGTCACGCTCTT
>NW_011499957.1:220416-221462 GCF_000495115.2 Populus euphratica
GACCGGTCGCGCTCTTCCATACACTAAATGGATTCTTAACCTCAAATCTTGAATCAATGAAATTGACAATGAAAAAGCCCAAATAATACTTTTTTAACCCAAAAAAAAAAAACAAATTAACAGATTTTTTATAGATTCAGATCAAGTTCCATCAAGTTGATTGTGATGTAGGTTAATATGAGTTGTTCAAACTGATTATTTTTAATTTAAATTTATTTAAATATTAGATTAATAAATTTTAGATTAACTCATTAAATATGTATTCGTTTTATAACATAAAAAAAATATTTGTGAATTTGCGAAAAAAAAGTAACACCACACTATTTACTTATTTAAAATTTTGAAACTGAAAATAACTTAAAAATCTTCAAACTTTATTTAATCCTAATTAAAAAAAAAAACAAAAAATTAAGAAAGTTCATCTGTATATTAAAAAAGAATCAACAATAGAAAGGGACAAAGAAAGGAAGAAATCAAAGAATCAAGCCCACCCTCCAATGATATGATATGATATGATATGATGAGAGTGGAGCCCACACGTTGACAGAAAAATTGTTTGCAAGTGGGGGAAGTAACAGAGGGATCCCGTGAAGAAAGTTTGGATCTTGTGAAATGAACACTTGAAATTCAATTTGCTTATTTTAATTATATTATAATATAGGTTAATTGATTCATCTATTCTTATATTAGAGTTATTTTCTTATTTTTTTTAGTTACATTTTACATTTAATTTCATTCTTCAGTACAGCTAAGTTGATTAAAAATTTTAATTAAAAATTAAACTGAATAATTTTTGTATTTACTTTTATAAAATTAAGTGTTTCTTGAATTGAGTTATAGATTTGATCGGTTGATTCAATAATTTTTTTTTTTATATTTAATTAATTAATAATTAAATTTTATAATTTATTTTAAGGTTATTGATATCTTATTATCTAAGTTTAATAAGTTACTTTAAATTAACTTGGTTTATTTTTTTTAGTTACATTTTACATATAATTTTATTTTTTAATATTAAATTAATTAAAAATTAAATTTAATAACTT
>NW_011499957.1:221488-261264 GCF_000495115.2 Populus euphratica
GGTTCATAATGTAATTTACATGTTAACCCTACTTTATTCAACTGGTATAATATGTTAAACAATATAATTTTTTTTTATATTAAAAAACATGTCAGGAAGATTTCTTTTACACGGACAATAATCTAGTAATGCATTATTTTTAAAGGGACTGTTAAGACTTACAAATTACTATTTAAAAATTATATATTAGAATCCGTGAAAGAACATGATTAGATTTAGACTGAAGAGGGAATATTTCCCATTAAGCATTATTTTCTTTTTTTATTAATTAAAAAAAGAAAGGTACGCCTCCCCCTATGCTAACACAAGCCAGATTAATTGTAGGGCAACATTGAATATGCTGCAAAACAACTTGTGTATTGAAAGATATGCAAGGATCTAAACACTACTTATTTTATCTTACTTGAATATAATTATTTAGATGAGTTAGAATTAAGGTACTAAACATACAAATTGTTAATTAAATCCTCTAAAATATTTTAACACCGACATGATAATTCTAGCATGCTTTGCGTCCTTGAAGGGATAGGTAATCCATTGCTTATCTATCTCATTTGGAGCTAATTAAAATAGGAGTAGAAGAGTTGCTATCACATGCATAACACATTTACTACTACACCATCCTTCTAAATTCAGGTTTTATTAAAAAGAGAGAGAGAGAGAGAGAGGCTAGAACATTGCAGAAGAGCCACAAACCTTAAGGGTGTCTAGTTTGAGGCAAATTACGTATTTCCACCAGCAAAACAGTTGAAGCAACTAGTTGCATCTTTTATAGGGACACACACTAAAAGCTGTTTTGAAAGTTGGAACAGCAGTGCCATATGCTGATGCATTATTGAAATCTGAAACAGGAGAAGAAGGTGCTTTAAGAAACGACAAGTTTGGTCTCAGCGAAGACATGTTACACAGCTTGTAGACAGATACAAAAGACTTGGTGCGTGGTGGGAATGTGTCAGGACTCGAGATGACGAGACCCTTGTAACGTGCTGGACCTATTGTCTTGAGCAAAATTTTAATTTACTACTTCGTGTGAGGAAATAACTTCTTGCATTCCCTCTTTTAGCTGCACGCTTTGTTCACGGGAGGTGATAGCAGCAAAATTTTAATCACTATATACTGTACATATACTCCATTTGGGTGTAAAAAGAAAAAGAAAAAAATGTCTTGCCCTATCTCACCTCAGACTCGCTCGTGAACACACAGTTTAACCTAGCAGTCACCCATACTAGATTTCTTGTTAAGTACAGTATCTCGATATTATAGCTTATGTTTAATTTCTTGGTCTTTCCATAGCCAAGAACCAGGTAGAGAGAGTTTGGCTTTGTTAATGGCTACCCCACTAGTGATGGGTTACTCTCATTTGTTGTTATATTTGCTAGTTTCTGTAGTTGTTTCTCTTAAAGGTTGCATGGGAAGTGATAGTGGACCGATACAGATGAATGATGATGTCTTCGGCTTGATTGTTTTCAAGGCAGACCTTATCGACCCATTTTCCTATCTCAGCTCATGGAACGAAGACGATGACTCACCATGTTCATGGAAGTTCATAGAATGCAATCCGGTGAGCGGCAGAGTCTCTCAAGTCTCACTTGATGGCTTGGGATTATCAGGTAGGTTAGGTAAAGGGCTCCAAAAGTTGCAGCATTTGAAGACATTATCATTGTCTCAAAACAATTTTAGCGGTGGCATTAGTCATGAGCTTGGTTTCTTGTCAAATCTTGAAAGGCTTAACCTTAGTCACAACAGTATTTCAGGCCTCATCCCATCTTTTCTTGACAATATGAGTTCCATCAAGTTTCTTGATCTCTCTGAGAATTCATTCTCCGGACCACTCCCAGATAATCTTTTTCGAAACTCTCAATCTCTCCGTTACCTTTCTTTAGCTGGGAATTTACTTCAAGGGCCAATTCCGAGTTCACTAGTGAGCTGCTCTTCCTTGAACACTATTAATCTGTCCAACAACCATTTCTCCGGTGACCCAGATTTTAGTAGTGGGATTTGGTCATTGAAGCGGCTTCGAAAATTGGATCTTTCACACAATGAGTTTTCGGGGTCCGTGCCACAAGGGGTATCAGCCATTCACTTTTTGAAAGAGCTCCAATTACAGGGAAATCGCTTTTCCGGACCACTACCTGGAGATATTGGACTGTGCCCGCACTTGAATAGATTGGATTTAAGCCGCAATCTTTTTAGTGGAGTGCTGCCAGAATCTCTTCGGAGGCTGAGTTCAATGAGCTTTTTCAGTTTATCCAAGAATATGTTGGCAGGTGAGTTCCCTCGGTGGATTGGTAGCTTGACCAATCTTGAATACTTGGACTTGTCAAGCAATGCTCTAACTGGAAGCATCCCATCATCCATTGGTGACTTGAAATCTCTGCGCTACTTGAGTTTGTCCAATAACAAACTCTTTGGCATCATTCCCACCTCAGTGGTTTCTTGCACGATGTTATCAGTGATTCGGTTGAGAGGTAACAGCTTCAATGGCAGCATACCAGAAGGTTTGTTTGATCTTGGGCTGGAGGAAGTAGATTTTTCAGACAACGGATTGGTAGGTTCAATTCCATCAGGTTCGATTACTTTCTTTTCATCTCTTCATACACTTGATCTTTCAAAGAACAATCTCACAGGACATATTCCAGCTGAAAGGGGTCTCTCATCTAATTTAAGATACTTGAATTTGTCCTGGAACAATCTGGAATCAAGAATGCCACTAGAGCTTGGCTACTTTCAGAACTTGACAGTGTTGGATCTTCGAAACAGTGCTTTAGTTGGCTTCATTCCCGCTGATATATGTGAGTCTGGAAGTTTGAACATCCTTCAATTGGACGGAAACTCATTGGTGGGCCAAATTCCAGAAGAGATTGGAAATTGTTCATCACTGTATTTGCTGTAAGTCTTGCATCAATTCCACTTCAAAACTACAACTAATGCTTTATTCGATGCTTGTTTACGTACCAAATGTGAAAACCATTAATTTTATTTGCAGGAGCTTGTCCCAAAATAATTTGAGCGGTTCCATTCCCGAGTCCATTTCAAGGCTAAACAAGCTCAAGATTCTGAAGTTGGAATTCAATGAGCTGACCGGAGAGATACCGCTAGAGCTTGGAAAACTGGAGAATCTTCTGGCTGTAAATGTATCTTATAATAAGCTAGAGGGCAGGCTTCCTGTTGGGGGTATATTTCCAAGTTTGGATCAAAGTGCATTGCAGGGGAATTTGGGAATTTGCTCACCGTTGTTGAAGGGACCGTGTAAGATGAATGTTCCCAAGCCTCTAGTACTTGATCCGTATGCCTATGGCAATCAAGGGGATGGTAAGAAACCAAGAAACGTGTCCTCTCACCCCGCAAGGTTCCATCATCATGTGTTCCTCAGTGTTTCAACTATCATTGCAATTTCAGCAGCTATACTCATTTTGTTTGGAGTGATACTCGTAAGTCTACTAAATGTATCTGTCCGGAAGAGGCTTGCATTTGTGGACCATGCCTTGGAAAGCATGTGCTCGAGCTCTTCCAGGTCCGGAAATCTATCCACAGGCAAGCTGGTCCTGTTCGATTCGAAATCATCTCCTGATTGGATCAGCAATCCGGAAGCACTCCTTAATAAGGCTGCTGAGATAGGTCAGGGAGTATTTGGAACTGTTTACAAGGTCTCATTGGGTTCAGAGGCAAGAATGGTAGCAATAAAGAAGCTCTTTACATTAAACATTACCCAATATCCTGAAGATTTTGATCGAGAAGTTCAGGTATTAGGAAAGGCAAGGCACCCAAATCTCTTATCATTAAAAGGGTATTACTGGACTCCTCAATTGCAGCTGTTGGTATCAGAATATGCACCTAATGGCAGTTTGCAAGCCGAACTCCATGAAAGGATACCGTCTGCTTCACGTCTTTCATGGGCAAACAGATTGAAGATTGTGCTTGGAACAGCAAAGGGACTTGCACACTTGCATCATTCTTTCCGTCCACCAATCATTCACTTTGACATAAAACCAAGCAACATTCTTCTTGATGAAAATTTCAACCCAAAGATTTCGGATTTTGGACTTGCAAGGTTCTTCGCGAAGCTTGATAGGCATGTTATAAGTACTAGATTTCAGAGTGCATTAGGATATGTGGCACCAGAACTATTATGCCAGAGCTTGATAATCAATGAGAAATGTGATGTATATGGTTTTGGAATCTTGATTCTTGAGCTAGTAACTGGAAGAAGGCCAGTGGAATATGGTGAAGACAATGTGCTGATACTTAAGGATCATGTGAGGTTTTTGCTTGAACAAGGTAATGTCTTTGATTGTGTTGATCCAAGCATGGGGGATTATCCTGAGGATGAGGTTCTTCCAGTGCTCAAATTGGCCCTCGTATGCACCTCGCACATACCTTCCAGCAGGCCTTCCATGGCAGAAGTGGTGCAAATATTGCAGGTCATCAAGACCCCAGTTCCACAAAGAACAGAATTTTTCTAAGAAATGAACCCTGTAAGTTATTTTAAAAACTTTCTACAAGATCCAAAAGCAAAGACATGTCTTCCTTTTCTCTTGATGTCTTGTTTTACCTTTTGATTTCTGAGAATTGTATTATCAGCAGCTGCTTCCTGTTTGATTTATTTCTGTTGTAAACAGTTAGTTCTTCATCCTCCCCTAATTGCATCGGTATCTCATCATCCTTTTTTTTTTTTGGTGATGTTTTGAAATAAGAAAAAAGATTTTAATATGAAAACAACAATAACCGTGGAGGAGTAGTTATTAAATATAAATGAATGAGAGACATTGGGGGTAATTGCTCAACCAATTGATAAATATAAAAGAAAGAAGGAGGAGGAGGAGGAGGAAAAGAGAGAATCTGAAATTGAGAGAGAGATTCGGAAGTGGAAGAAGAAGAAGAGAGGAGAGGGAACGATAGAGGAAAGGGAAGAGAATCGGTGAAAATAGGTGTTTAAGGTAAGAGTTACACCTTAATGTGTAGAAATATAATAATTAGCTTTAGTTTTGGTTTTGTGAAGGTTTAGGGTTTGAAGTTTATGTTTTGAGGTAACTATTGATTGACTTGCTTGGCTTCGATCGACTAATAGATTAGTTTTAATAGACTAGTTGGCTTGAAATATTAGTTTTAATAGATTAGTTGGCTTGAAGGATCTTGGTTTATTGGTTGGTAGATTTCGGTCAATTAATTAATAGAAAATAAGTGTTAATTATAAGCATAAGCTAAACTTGTATATATTCCTTACTATCATGTATATTTTATGCTTATGATTAACCCTTATTGTTCAGTATAAGTTCTTGTTAAACTCTCCTGCAAAAGCATAAGTCAAACTTGGATACACACATTCACATAAACACACACACACGTACTATAAGTTTAATAAAAAGTTATATATATATATATATATATATATATATATAAAGTTTAGTACATGGTGTTCTTGCACCTGAAAATGATCTAAAGATTTGGCCACAGATTTCCAGTTGATATACTGAATTTAAAAACTGAACAAATTTATGATGTGAATGAAGAGACAAGTCAAAGAATGACGAGATCCTCTAACAACCACACATAGTATACTTAATTTTTCAAAAATGTAAATAATAAATATAATACAACAATGATATTTTAAAAAAATCTTATATAAATTTATATAGAAATCAGTACAAGAGATATTAGTTATAAGAGAGTGTATATAAAAAAGATTTTTGTTTCTTTTTCAAGAAAATTTTCTTCGGCGCATTTTTTCTCTTTCTACCCTTTGAAACTTAGGATATTTCCTTCTATAATAGAGCTAACATGGAAGTGACCAAAAGATATTTGAAAAGGCTGAACATTTTTTTTTTGGCGCGTTGTAGTTGGCCTCAAGAAACGACAATCTTGGAAATTGCCTTTGAATTTCATGGGGTTTTTCTTTATTGTTTTCTTACTCACTGATAGTTATCTTATTGTTTGTATCATCAGAAAACTTTGTAGAAAAAAAATAAAATAATAAGTACAAAAAAAAAAGTTTGAAAATGAAAAAGACTAAGCCTAGAAGAAGAGCTCAAAATAGGCGAGTCTAACAGGAAAAGACCTTGAAAATATTTTTTTTTATGGATTTTGTAAAGATGACAGGATGCCATAATAATTATCTTCATTTTCATTACCTAGAGGAGTATATGATCCTAAGGATAATGAGGCTGAAGAAGAGGATAACATAAATTCTCCTTTTCCATTAACTAAAAGTTATCTCATGACCTTAAAATATTTTTCTTTGGACTTGGTAGTTGCCAAGAGTGTTGATACATTGGCTTTTTGGGCGAGGAAAAGAGATTGAGATTGGTTTTGTAGAGGTGATAGTTTTTTAATGCCATGTTTATTGTTTGAAGAAAGCCATAACATTACAACAAATTCAAAGTTTTTATTTTCTACCATAAAAGAGTTTTACCATTTGACTTTGTATTTTCTAATCAAAATTACATGAGTATTTTGGTCATTGTAATCAAAGTACCATGAGTATACCCAAGGCATAAAGAATTTGAAATGGGGGAAATTTCTTTTCTCTTTCTATGCCTCTGAAATTTTGTTTGAAAAGTTTATAGCCCTTTTTCAACCACAAGGTATGGGTGAAGGAGTTCAGTAATGTAACCAAAATAATTTCACCATTGACAAACTAATTTAGTAGTATTGATTAGTTATCAAAATAAAATAGTCAAGAATGACTTCCTTTGAATTTTTGAAGAAAGAAAGCATTGAAACATGCATATTGGTAGTCCAGTAAGAATACATTTGACAAAGGTTATGTAATTTGGTTTGGAAGCTATAGAAAAATAGATCCCATCGAATCCCATGATGAAGAGGTTGTTTCCAATTAATTGGATGAAGAAAATGTTTGGTGATACCGATGAAATAGGCTAGTTCAATATGATATTGTTTGAGGTTAAAATGTTTAAATTTTACCAAACCTGTAATTTCAAGGATGATCATGTAATAAGCATGAGGTTTTGTAGTGTCCCAAGGTTTAAAGTACCACCTTAAAGAAAAGTTTTTTATAGTTGTGATAAGAAAATCAGGATGGTAAAACTTATTTTTAATAGTTTAAGCATTTTGAAAATTATTTTTGATGAAATATTCATATTTTAGTTTTGAAGATGTTTTCATGAAATTGGTTCGGGAAAATGAAAGATTTGCATATTGAAGCAAAGGTTTTTAAAAAGAAGATTTTGCTTTGGTTTTTTAAACTAGTTTAAAAGTTTTACCTCATTGAGAGGATTCATCCTCCTGAGAGGACTTCTGGCTGATAATCTGTAAGGCCAAAAGTAATTCTGAAGATTTGGATAGAGTTTCTACCAAATTTTATACCTTTTCACTTTGTATTTTTTGAGAATTTTTTGCTTTTTTTTCTAGTAATAGCTGCATCATACCAAGAAGTTATTGGTTTTGCAGAAGATATTGTAGAAGCCATAAGTTTGGGAGTGCTTTATGTTTTTTAGGTGATGATTGAGGGGCTTTACCTTTATGTTTGGACTTGGGAGAAAGGGATTGAGGGTTTTTTTTTCTAGTAATAACTACACAAGGACTTGTTTTGGAGAAATTTGTAAGTTAGAAAGTTAAGGATGTAATTTGTATCTCTTTTTATATATTCACTAACAAAATAAAAAATACTTAATATGTTTTTTAAAGCAATATTTTGAACATCTTTTTGTAAAAAAAATTTAGCAGATTTCTAATCAATATGTGAAAGAAATTTTTAGTTTAATAAGTCATTTTAAAATTTTGTAATGCATAAATAACTAAAAGGATTTTTTTTTTTGATGGCGGAGTAATTTTTTTGATAAGTATTCCCATGGGCATAAGTAAATTGAAATTTTAAATTTGTTTGAGAATGTCCCCGTATCCTAATTCTAACTTATGTATTTCTACAATCTTAGGAGCGAAGGGATTGACTATATAAAGGTAAAGAATCTCTTAAATATGTTTTTTAATCAGGCGAACAAGAGCATTATATTTATCAGACCATGGTACGGGGTTTTTTCTTAGTTTATCATTGAGAGGTTTTGCAAGTCTACAAACATTTGGGTAAAAGTTTATAACATAATTTAAACTTTCTAAAACCTCTGTAACTGAGTTTTATCAAGTATTTTATATTCGAATTTGTTAGCAAATATAAGAGATCTCTCAATGAGTGTAATGGTATATTGACAAATATAATGGCCCAGAAAATAAATACAAGTTTGGAAAAGAGAAACAATTTTTAAAATATTTTAATTACTAAAGATGGATTTTACCATCCTGATCCTCTTGACATAATTGTAATTTTTTTTTTAAACCTTTCAAAATGATATTTCAAACCTTGAGACACTACAAAAACCCATGTTTATTATATGATCATCCTTAAAATTATAGGTTCAGTAAAATTTAAATATCTAACCTCAAATAACACCAAACTGAACCAGCATATTCTACCAATATAATCAAAGATGTCCTCCATCCAACTGATTGGAAACAACCTTCTTAGTATGAGATTCGTTTTCCTATAAGCTTCCAAACTAAATTACATAATCATTACCAAACTTATATTTACTAGGACTACTAACAGGCATAGTTTAATGCTTTCTTTACCCAAAACTTCAAAGAAAGCCATTCCTAAGTATTTTATTTTGATAACTTAATCGATACTACAAAACTACCAAAATGGTTCTATCAATGACAAAATTACTTTGGTTGGATTACTAAACTCCTTCACCTACATCATATGATTGAAAAAGACTATAGACTTTTCAAACATAATTTCAAGGGCATAGAAAAGGAAAAGAAATTTCTCCTAATGTTTATGTTCTGTTCTAAATTCTTTTTATCTTGGGTATACTCATAGTACTTTCACTACAACAATCAAAATACTTATGTAATTTTGATCAAAACATACAAAGTCAAATGGTGGGACTCTTTTGCGATAGAAAATAAAAACTCTAAATCTACAGTAATGTTATGGCTTACTTCAAACAATAAATATGGTATTAAAGAACCACCACCTCTATAAGACCAATCTCAATTCCTTTTACTTGCCCAAAGAGCCCATGCCTCATCACTCTTGACAACTACAAAGTCCAAAGAAGAATATTTGAAGGCCATGAAACAAGTTCTAGATAGTGGAAAATAAGAATTTATGTTTTTCTCCTTTTCAGCCTCCTTATATTCAGGATCATATACTCTTCTAGGTAATGAAAATGAAGATAATTGTTATGGCATCCTGCCATCTTTACAAAATTCATAAAAAAAAAAGGTATTTTGAAGGTTTTTTTTTTTCCTTTTAGGCTTATCTATTTTGAACCCTTCTTCTAGGCCAACTCTTTTTCATTTTCAAACTCTTTTTCTAGATCCATTATTTTAGGTCTTTTACTACAAAATCTTGATGATACAAATGATAAAACAATTATCAGTGAGTAAGAAAACAATAAGAAAAAACCCTATGAAATTCAAAGAATATTTTCAAGATTTTTGTTTTTTGACCATTGAGAATAAGAACACATGGCCAACTAAAACGCGCCAAAAAAATATTCAACTTTTTTAAAAGATCTTTTGGCCTTTTTCATGATAGCTCCATTATATAAGGAGACTTCTTTAGCTTCAAAGTGTAGAGAGAGAAAAAAATACACTAAAGAAAAGTTTCTTAAAAAAGAAACAAATTTTTTTTTCTGTTAACACTCTCTTATAACAAATATCTCATGTATCTCCTCTATTGATTTCTATATAAATTTATATAAGATTCCTTTAAAATCTCATTCTTCTACTATATTTATTGTTTGTATTTCAATAAAATTAATTATGTTATGTGTTTGTTAGAGGATTGTGACATTCCTTGACATGCCTCTTCATTCACATTAGAAATTTGTTATGTTTTCAAATTTAGTATATCGGTTAGAAACCTGAAACTAGATTTTTAGATCATTCTTAACTATAATAACACAATATATTCAACTTTATAATTTATTTTTACTTTCTTTTCATCTTGTGTGTATGTATTATTGATCTATTACCTTGTATGTGTATATTAAACATTATTAAAAAACAAAAGCTAACACCCTCCCAAATAGGATGGGTGTGGAAGGAGGTTTGATAGATTTTTTTATTATTATCGTTATTTTCTTAAGAATCATATTGTTGTTTTGTATGTTCTAAAACAATATGTTTTTTTAATAAAAAAAATATCAATTTATAATTAAACCTTTATAAATTAATGTTTAATGTTTTTAGAACTGTGAAAATTTATCAATTAATTGAGATATTACTTCATTAAAATATTATTTAAACTTTTAATTTAAGTTGGGTTATAAAAAAAATATTATTTAATCAAAATTATTAATTTATCAAATATTAATTTATGAAGGTTATATTGTACTTAACCATTTACATGAGTCATTATAATATATAATCACATATCCTTGCAACACTTTGTTTCTATAGACATGACTCTCTTAACCACTAATAATATTCACAGCAACTTAACCATAGAAAAAATAACAAATTCCCTATTCTTCACAGTTTTTTTATTTATTTTGGTCTTCAAACTTTATTTGTTCATAATTGTATTTTTTTAGGCTAATTAAAAGAGAATATATTTAAATTTGCGAATCAAGGACAAGATTGAAAAAAGAATGACCAATGTGGAAAAGGCACTGAAAATGGATGTTAGGTTCAAAGTTAATGAGAAAGGTTCAATTTAATCCTCATACTTTTCAAATCATACCCTTTTGATCCCTCAATGTCTTTGCAGTTTGATTTTTGATATAAAAGTTTATTTCTATTATTTTTTTAGTTTATGATTTGAGAAAGGAAAGAGAGATTCTAGCGGTAGAGAGAGAAAATTAACGTTAACATCAATTTTGACAATTAAAATGGTCAATCTTAGTGTCCACAAGTTTCACTTGCTAAGAGGAGTTCCTCGTAGGTGTTTTTTTACCTTAAAATACCTAAAAAGCCAAATCTAAGCCCTTAATTTTTATTTTTTTTTGGGTTGACTCCGGGCTTTTTAAGACCATTTATTGGTTTATCAAGGTGTTTAGGGTTTTTTTTTCTAAGTTTCTTTTGTCAAAATTGAATTTTAGATCAAAAAACTATAAATCTTGATTTTTTGAATACTATAATGGCTGAAATTCAAAGAAAATTAGACAATACATTGTTTGAAAGTTTTTTGTATTTAAAAATATTAGGATAGATGATATGTTGTCCACCCTTATTCTATTTTTTAAAAAACCAAAGCCCCCATACGGGTCCTTTCTAAATGAGTCATTCGTAGCAGCGCCTTGCTTCTTTATTTTCTTTTTCATTTTTCCTTTTCATAAAAAAATATGCTTATTTTTATCAGATTTTTTTAAATAATCTTTTAATTTATATTTAAATTGATACACCTTCTCTTTGATTTTTTTTTCTTTTTGTATTTAGCTTTTTTTTTTAAACAATGGGTGTTTTTTACTTATTTTGTATGTATTTAATTTTTAAAGAGATTATTTTAATTCATCTATAATTTTTTATTTTTTATATAATTGAACATTATTTTTTAAAATAAAAACATTTATATTTGGATTTTATTTCTAATAAGTGCAACATTCTAAGATATTTTTTCCATTTGATTTTGTTTAATCAATTTGATATATATATATATGTCTATTCGTGCTATCATTTTATTAAATAAAAAATTGATTTTAATAAACCAAGTCAATTAACACTACTAGGTAAATGACCAGTATTATAATATCAAATATCTTGATCCATATCCACCTTTTAACTTTTCCAGTTACATGTTTAGTTATCGTTAATGACTTTTTTTTCATCTATTGACACAGATAGCTCTCGATTTATTACACAGATGATTCTCAATTTATTTAATCAAAATACATGCATAAGCCTTTTGATTTATACTTAATATTATTTGTGTAAAAAAAACATGTTGAAAAAAGATTCTTGTACTTCATTCTAAACTAAAATTCTAGCTCTAATAGCACCAAAAACAACTACCGATTCTCTCTCTAAAAAAACTATCCAACATAGAGGTGATCATTTTCGGTTCGGTTCGGTTTTTATTAAAAAAAAGTAACCAAACCAAAAAAAAAAATTTGAAAAAAAACCCGAAACCGAACCGAAACCGGGTCAAACTGACCGGTTTCGGTTCGGTTCGGTTCGGTTTTTTAGGGGAAAAACCGGTTCAAATTGGTTTGGCTCGGTTTTTCCGGTTTGGCGCGGTTTTTCTCGGTTTTTCCGGTTTGGCTCGGTTTTGGCTCGTTTTTTTTTCGGTTTCGGTTCGGTTCGGTTCGGTTTTTTGGTTATAAAACCGAAACCGAACTGAACCGGCTGATTTTTTCAAAATTTTAATCGGTTTAATCGGTTATTTTTTTCGGTTATTTTTTTTCCGGTTTTCTCGGTTTTTCGATTTTTTTGCTCACCCCTAATCCAACATTGCTATGCCTACAAAAACAACCATACTTCTCCCTTTCTTAGTTACAGAGTAAGATAAGCCTTTGTTCATACCACACAAATCTTATACCAACTTATACCCCAGTATATGTACTTCACTCTAAGATAACATTCCAGCTTTAATGTCAACAAAAACACTTATAATTTGTCTCCCAGAAACATTATCCAACATTGTTTTGCCAGCAAAAACAATATTTGTATTCCTTTAGGCTGGTATATATTCTCCAACATCAAAGGTCAAGACTCCATTAATCTACAAGCCCTGGAACCTTACCATTTATCATATAAAAACCTTACAAAACTTGTATCATGAGGAGCTCTTCTTTTCTTGTGACAACCCCTTTAAAAAATAAAATAACTGACAACCCTCTATCTCATTTTCCAACAACATCCCTTAATGATCACCTCCTAACAATAACTCCAATCATATTCCACTTTAAATTCATGATAGTAATAGTAGCTCTTCAACTTAAGAACCCATACATAAACCACCACATCACTTTCTCTATCACTTGAAGCACCTCTATACCATCATAACTTATACCTTTTTTTTTGTTAAGAAATATATGATTATTTTATTTTATTTATTAAGGGTAAAATAATATTTTTATTTTTTTATAGATTAGCCAGTTAATGATTTTTTTGTATTTAGGTTAAACTTGTTTCTTTAAATTATTGCGATCACATCATGTAGTATCAATAAAACCTAAGATGGAAATGGAGCTTTAGATATACCGGAAAGTAAAGTGTTGATACTTGCATAATAATCAGCATGAATTAGTCGAACATAAAAAAAGGTATTTGAAGAACTAGAAACATGAGATGATAAACTATCAAAATCCTCAGAAAAAGAATATCTACGAATAAGATTATATCTAGTTAAGCTATCTGTATTGCATTTAAAATGATAAAATTTTCTGCTTTACCTTTTAATTGAAGCATTTTTGTTTTTTTTTCTCCATTTGATTTGATTTATTCTAATATAAAGGAACATTTTCATGTTGCCATAAAAGAAGAGTCTTGATATTATGTTTTTTTTTAATTGATGATCATACTAGTTAATGTTAGCTTTTTATAATAAAATATCATTCTAAATTTCTATGAGATATATAATCTTTTGAGCTCTTGTCAAAAATCAATATTTTTTTATTATAAAATATTTTAGGTGTAAATTGAGTAAGAAATACATCTCTAATAAATTTTATGATTTATTTATTTTAGATAGAATCATTCACTGAACTTTGAAAAGCATTCAACATTTTTTTATTTTAGCCCTTATGTCATGTAAATTTATAAAAGATATTTATAGATTTCTTATAGATACACATTTAAAACGAATGACTAGAAAGAATGTTGTTTATTTTGCATTTAATAGTATGTATAGGGACTTACCTCCAAATAATTGAGTAACAGAAGGAGAATAAAATGGAGATTAAAAGAAATTTGAATTCAAAATAGTTAATCTATTAACGACCAGAGATTCTGTAGAGTAGAAGTTTTTGTAAAACTCTTTCTAGTATCTGTGGAATCCTCTCCTAATGTTTTGCCAGCTAATACTCTAACAGTAACCACCACCCACAACAATCATAAATCAGCATAATTAGACAGCCACCAGTCCACGCCTTTGGCAGCCACCAACCTAGTCCATCAAATCAGTAGCAAATCACTCACTTTTGGCAAATCCATCAGCACTCGTTTTTTGACCTCAAAAGAGTTTCATAAATTTTGGCCGAGAGAGACAAAGGGAAAAGTTTTGGCGCCTTTTTCTTTGATATTTGTATCATTTTGCTCTTCTGTCAATCACAATATTCTTTTTTACTATTACATGTAATATTCTTATCTTAGTTTAAGAAAATAATATATATAAGACCAAATTAATTTGAAAGAGAATTCTTAGAAATGTTTTTAGGTTAGAAATGGATTAATTTTGTACATTAAACAATTATTGGATTTTTTTAAGAAAAAGAAATACAGTATTTTATATTTGATAAATTAATGACCTTGATTAAATATATTTTTATATGGTTCTGATTTAAATTTTAAATATCAATGATATCTCAATTATGATTAATTAATAAATTTAAATGGTTAAATTATAGAGGTTTAATTGTAGAATTACTTTTGTTCACATGACACGTCGTTTGTAAATCAATGATGCTCTTTAATGAACGACATTGTTAGTTTCGATCAAGATAAATAAGACATGTCGGTTATTTAAAAGGAGCGAAAATCTTTTAAATACCACTCGCCGTATCGAAATCCCTAACCCCAAAATCCACACACAGAGCGCAACCTCTCTCATTTATGGCAACAGGCAAGGAAGAAGAGGAAGGAGCGAACAATCATGGGTAAAACCCTAACCCTAGAATGAGATAGTCTCGCATTTTGATTTTTATTTTGATATTCCAAACCACTACTTTGATATTCCAAACCCATGTTGATTTTTATTTTGATTTTCATTGCCCATGCAGGGAAGGTGAGAGGTCAAACCCCAAAAGTAGCCAAGCAAGATAAGAAGAAGAAACCTAGAGGCCGTGCCCACAAGCGCATGCAGTACAACGGCCGCATTGTCACTGCTGGTCAGTCTCAATCCCTTGCTTTTATATTTTTAAGCTAAACAATTTTTAGTTATGGGGATAATTAGGGTTTTGTGATCAATTTGAGCCTTAGATTAGATTGTTTTTCCTCTTAGTGCCCGCGGTTTAGGTTCTGGTTGTTTCAGGAAGTCATGAGCTTTCTGTTAGGGTTTGAGGGGTTGGAAGAAGAGGTTGCTAAGGCTCCATTTTTGTGATTGGAACTTTGATTTCTTAGAGTGCTGGTCCTGGATGTTGGTTCATTGATATTACAATCATATTTCTTCTGTCTTTAAAAGCTATCGCAAATAAATTTAGCTGTGAGTTAGGGTCAGGTAGGGATTGTCAGAGCACAGATAGAAATGGTATAGATCATAAGAGACAAGGAAGTGCGTCCTGATATTAATCTACTTCATTTTCCTATTATATTGCCAACTTCAGATGAAATATTGAATGTGTTTGTGAATTGCATATAGAATATGGAGTTACTATGATGGTTTTTCTGTCCTCGTTTTACAGTTGTTGGTTTTGGGAATATGCGCGGACCAAGCCCTTCTGAGGAGTAAAGCTTTAAGGCCTAAGAGGTTTTTTTTTGCGTTTAGAAAAATTATTTTTATTTTATTTTATTTTAAATTAATATTTTTTGATATTTTTAAATTATTTTAATATGTTAATATCAAAAATAATTTTTTAAAAATAAAAAAATATTATTTTGATGTATTTTTAAATAAAAATATTTTAAAAAATAACCACAATTATATTCCCATCCATTCTCGATGATTTCCTGTTACTCTTGCATTCCTTGAGATATTTTTGAGCTTCCAAATATTATCTTCCAATAAGATATTTTTTAATATATATATATATATATATATATATATATAATACAGTAATTAAAATTAAGAAAGTTTATGATTATGTAAAGAAGAAGTTATATTAAAGATAAAGGATAATATATTCTATGAATCAGAGTTTGTAATAAATGTGGAATAGGATTAACAATTCATGAAGCTCAAAAATAGCAACACCCATGCTATAAAGGATTGTGTTAAATAAAAGATTGTTGGGCTATAAAAATAAAGTTCAGAGAAGATGAATTAGAATAATTTTTTCAAAAATCAAATATAAACAAAATAAAATTTAAATAAACTCTTATTAAAAAAACCCCTATAAAACATGTAATTTGCATTATGAAACTATAATAAATTCAAATAAAAAAATTGAAGATAATCACAACCAATTTTTTTCTTTAAAAAAAACTAATATAAAATGATAATATCATAAAAGGAAATGAGCAAAAAGTAAAAAAAATATTAACAAGATTAACTTTTTAAATATATGATTTAAGCTATTAGATAAAAAATATTATAATTAAAAAAAATATAATACTTAATCTTTAATAAATTAAATATTGAACGATAAAATTAAAAAAAATCAATTATACAAAAGAATATATATAAAAAATATAATTAAAAGAATAAGGTTGAAAAAAAATTTAAAACAATTCAAAATTTTTAACAGAAAGGTTAAATTGAAATAAAAAATAACTTTAACAAAATAAAAAACAAATTAAAAGAATGAAGGTTAATTTTTTTTTAAAAAATAAAACAATATAAAATTTAATTAATTGAAAACTAATAAAACTTTAACAAAAATAAAAAAGTAAAAAAATTAAAAATTAAAATAATAAGAACCGACATGAAAAAAAATAACATATATAATTATAATTAAAATACTAAATTGAAAGCAAATGAAACTTTTATAAAAAAAAATAAAGAGAAAAAATAAAAACTTCAAAAACAATGACTGAAATTGGAATATAAAAAATAAAAAGTATAATTGTATACTTTTCCTATTAGTAGATAGAAAAAAAGAAGAAAAAACAACCATCAATAATAAACCTTCCATCATCCATTGTCATAGGCCATACAGAAGATGTTGTGGCCCTTCCAAGGACATGGAAAGATTAAGTTTGGTTACTGGATGGTCTCTGTGTGCTGTCCGAAAAATGCAAGCGTATAACAAGCACACGCCAATAATCCAACGTAAAAAATATTAAAATACCTCTCATTCTCTTGGAAATTACAAAGAAACTCAAGTGGTAGGGCAAAAGCACCCCTAAATATATCTTCTTCTTTTTTGTAAGGGTAAAAACAAAACAAAAAACTCTTGATCAACAAATATTTTTATTATTTTAAAGCTTTCAAAAAGAGAAAATTCTTAGTTAACAATTCTAAATTTTATTAACTTCAAAGGTAAAAGCATAATATTACTATACAAAAATTTAGAAAAAACATTCTCACACCATCTTTTTATAACCAAATAAACCTCTCAAGAAGATCAAATTACCCTTGTCACGTCACAAAGCCTTTTATTTTTTCACCCAAGAGCAAAATAGTAACTGCACTACAACAATCTATACTAAATTATATCTAGTGAAAAACTCACATCCTATATTTTTTAATAATAATAATTGATTTAAAAATTACTCTATCCCCACTTTATATCTAGCTGACAAAAGTGATAGTTGTGATGACTAAAAAATAAAAGAGATGGTATCGTGGCAATAATAATGATGATATGATATTCCATGCATGAAAAGCCAAAAAGCAGAAAATTGAAATTAACCTTTTGTTTTTAAAAAAATGCTTTAGTTTTTTAAATCGTTTACATAAAAAAATAAAACGTCACACGTATACCAAACATATTTTCTATTTTTCTTCAAAAAAACAATAATGATATTAAACAGAAAAAAATTATTAGAAGAGAGGTCAAAATATAAATATTGATCGTGAGAGCAAGAGAGTAAGTAGCATGACTGGGAATTAAAGAAAAGGCCATTTGGATGTTTTGAGTAATTTTAGGGGCTCATTTTTCAATGTCTTGATCTCTGGGAGCATTCCAAATTCTATACCTTGGTTTTTACTCGAACTTCATTTTTCACTGTCTTTACTCAAGATTTTCAAGTGTCTGCTCCCGAAGTTTTGCCCGAGGAGACAACCCGGCAGCACATCAGACCTGGAATTCTACCATGGGATCGCTTTTAAACAAACGCCAAGTAACATTCTATAATCATTTCAAAATTAAGACACTGTTTTTACGCATCAATTTTTCTTTGACCAAAATTGTTTTCATTTTCATCCAAAATGGCGTCATACCAAGATATCCTCCTCGCTGTTAACAAAGGCTACAAACATAAATAATTCTGAAATGAAGGGTGGCAGGCCATTCAAACCTCACATAGCATCAATCTTTATGCAAAGCCTTCATCAAGTATAATCGGCTGAAGCTCTGTCCAGAAACCCTGCATGTTATATGATACACAGCTACAATGAGACTATAAACATCAATGATTTGAGGCAGTGGATAAGTGTTACCTAAGAGAGAAGAAATTTAACTCCCAGACCCAGAGCATCAACAGTAAAAGTTACAAACTAATTACCCCTTCGAGATTATGCAAAGTTGTATTCTGATATAAATTCATAAATTCGTCATAAAGAAAGACAGAAACATCTCTTCTATTACAGTTCCTCCGGGCTCAATGGCTAAGTGGTATTATCCCCCCATAGGACAACAAACAAGGAGCTTAGCCTGAAGAATTATTTACAAAAACACATACTTCTTCAGAGGGACAACAGAAATCCAAACATAGTCTCTCATTTTTTAAAGTTTTCTATATGATCATCAGAGGCATAATCAATTAGGAGGAAAAAGTCAAGAATGCAATTAAATGAGCAATCTAGATGGGTAGGGATTTGGAAAAGTCAAATTGCAGAAGATGAAATAACACGGAGCAATACAATTTTGATGCTGGGGACTGAAGGGCATCTGGGGCACTTCAACATGTCCAAATTTCATGCTGTCAGAAGAAGTTAACATTTGAGCATTTCACCTAAAAAAGGTGGCAATTCTAACAAGCAGGTTTTACGAATCTAAGAGGCAAATACAGAAAGCACAGAACATCTCAGACAACAGCCAGACAATCACATATATGGATTTCCCAAGGCAATGGAGAGTGGACACAGAAATAGAAGCCATTGAACTCATCAATGAAAACGATGATAGTCAGCTTTCTAGCAGGGGAGGCATAACAAAAGGATATGATATGAGCCAGTCTTTTAGATCAATGACATACCCGTTGATTTGGTTGCAATAATTTGCCATTTGATTGGTTATCAGGAAACTACCCAAACGTGATGGTTCAGGGATTGGTTTGAAGATGGGATTTGAAGGATCCTCCTCAGGCAAGGGCTCTTCTCCTGCAGCTTTGCGTGTCATGTTCTCTGACCTGCAGAACAGAATAAATCCAATGCAGCTGCCTCCATGAGCATATAAAATAGTAACAAGAAAAAAATAACGGAAAAACAGGCACATTTGCGTTGTGAACTTTAATTCAAAATGACAACACGGCTCTAAAATCTGACAGAGTTTTCTCCCACAGCTTCTGTTTCTCTTTGTTAGTCTTTTTGATGTAGACTTGTCAGTGGATAAATGTTGTTAATCCAATGGTCAAGAGTTACAAGGAGTTTATATCCTAACTTTAGAAACCCCAAGCCTTTCAAATAGCCAACCTCTATCTTTCCCTTGTCCTCTGGGTGTCTTTGAGAGCGTGCGCAAATGTCAAAACCCAAGACAGATGTTCCATACCCACAAATTATACATAAAAACAAGACACTCTAATTTGTGAATGGGTTGGGGATTCATGCCAGCCTATGGGGATGAAATTGATTTCTTAGGCCTGATGAAGTGCACTGTGATCCATACCGCACACAACTAACTTATAGGGAAAACAGTACCAATTTCCTGTCAAAGCATCCATAGCAACTATCTGAAAATAATAGTTCCACCTCATATTTGGTTTCAGGGGCGTATAAACATAAACACTATGACAGTTATGACTTCTACAAACCAGAATGCAGCCCAAGCATCAGTAGAATTCCCAACTATGCAACCCAAAACACAGTACCATCCATCCAAACAAAAAGAGAGCAGCGAACTAAATCAACACTTTACCTTCTCTTTTGAAGCCATGCTTGCTGCTGAGCTTGCTGACGTGAAAGGTTCCGATAGTGATATTGGAACTGCAAAGGCATTATAATGTTAGGCTAACATGTTATTCAGTAATAATGGATAACAAGAAAACCAACCTTCTGCTGCTCGATTGACAAATCATCCATGCATTCAATCAAAAATTCTACATTTCTTTCCAAATATGGACTGGTTGATAATTGCAGGCGGTCATAATCACACTGGCATAAGAAACAACTGTAAGACAAATTACAAACATGAGGCTTAGGTTCTGATAGTTGCCCAAAATAATAAAATTGTACCTGAGTCACTGGTGTATCAGCTTCTAGCCCAGTCATGAAGGCACTGATTAGTGCAGAATTTGAAACTTTGATCTGAGAACAGAAAGAAAAATATTACGCCTATAAAAAACAGGTACCCTTTCTTCATGCTACATTTTTTACAATTTAATGAAAAGTCAGCAATATTTTATTTATCTTAAAGTCAAAAAAAGAAAAAAAGCTTCAAAATCTTACAGGAATTTCCTCAAAAATATCCACCCATGACAAGTTTTTCTCCCTCAATCTATGGAAGCAAAAGACACATAAAGATAAGATTGCGTTAAATAGTTTAAATCCAGTTCCCCAACTCCACGTCAGGAAAAGTTCTTACTTCTCTCCCGTAAAATTATTGTTGCGGTATAGATCCATGAAAGAATCAGAAAGCTTCAAAGCCTTGAGAGCTAAGGCGCCTTGATTAGCTCTTGAAGGATCATAAATTATACAAACACACCGCTTAATATTTTCCTGCATTCATGAAAAGTGAGTAATGAAACAATTGAGTGTGGAAAGCCAGTAGCAAGCTGCATTACCAAGTGCTGGCAACCGAATTCGTTAATGAATTCATATATATTCAACACCAACTTCCTGAAACTGGATACTAAGTTTGTGTTCAAAACCCTAAAAAATAAAATGAAATATATGCAAATGCTTTTATTTTCCTTTTGGGGTAAATAAACTGATGCAGAAACTGAAACAATTAGAATTCATATATCTTTATGTGATCTTTAAGGCAAGCATGTCCATTTTGCTTGACCCCCAACAAAAACTAGCCAAAGAAGATTATATTCCTAAGCTGGTATTGTAATATTATAAGATTCTGAGATCTAAACTACCTGCAAGAGTTCTGCGATTGTCTTTCACAGGTTAATTTTATAATTTTGTAAAAGTTGGGCAGTCAACAGCTCACTCTTGCGAATGGTCAGCTGGCTCCACCTAACAAGCACCTCCTCATGGCACCTTCTTACTTGCTCCATATATATGTTAGTAAGCATACACTTTTAGAGAATGAATGAATGAATGGGAGTTTCAAATATACCTGGGTGACTCCTAAGAACCATAGATGTGATGCTAAGGTTTTCATCTTCTAGGTGTGATTCCAAGAAACCCTACTGGTAACATGTTAGCAGAAATCTATCTCCATTTGCATTTATAAACCATTGAACATATTCACTATACCATTGAACATATCCCAATCCTCTCCTATAACCTATTCCTTAATTTCCTAATCCACCACATCAACTATAAGCTGAAAATCTCCATATTTAGGTGCTGTAGAAAATCTCCGTATTTAGGTGCTGTAGTTAAAGATCCTGCATATTTGTAGAATAACCCTTAAAATTGCAATTTGAAGGGCTGTCCAAAACCATCAAATGTCTTAAACATCTTTCAAGCATTGCAAATAATGTTATTTTTCCTTTATACCATTAATATGTAAAATGACAACCAGCAATCCTTAAAAGAAGGTGAAAGGATTATTCTCGCCCTCAATATGATCAAATTACCATGTCAATGGATGTACAGCAATTAAAAGCATTCCATTATCAATTCCTCTACGCTCAAGCTGACCTACCCACTCAGTCATGGTTCACTTTCAAGTATGACTGTAATTTCAAGAAAACAGCACAGACGATACTAGTTTCTGTTTCAGGATTACTACTTTTATAAGGAAAAGGCCAAAAACTATTCTAGCAGACAAAATATTTACCTTTCCAGTATTAAAAAACCAAATAATCAGTAATGTAACCACTTAACAGTTAAATAGTCACTTGCTTCTCTCATATTTCAGTGCTAACTTTCTATTTTCATTTGCTTCTTTCATATTCCCACACTTTCAACTTCACAGACAACAATAATAAGAGCAGGGAAAATGACTTAAGATGAATACATCACTCAAATTGTGAGTATGCCATGTCAAAAAAGAAAACAATGAGGAAACCCCTGTACCTGGTAATTCATAAATGTCTCAATCAATTCCACTGTTTGGAAACAACCGAACAACATTGACTGATACCTGAAAATTGAGAAGAGAGTAATGGATCACAGATTGCACTAGCAAACTTGATATGCGCAAGCAGAAGCACAAGTACATATTTATTTTGAAGGAGAATAGTTATGTTGTAGAAAAGGATCGATGAAAGCAATGAACTCATGGTATAAAGTGGGCAATGGCCCATGTCGCAACCTCTCATAATGGAAATTAGACGCATTTAGAGAAGGGATACACACATAAACATGTAAAACTTTACAAATAAATGCTCCTCATAAAAGATAATTTAATTGGGAAAATCCATACTTCCTAGAATTTGCACTCAAGACAGAAAATCGTTGTTTGTTCTTTTTCAAACTGCCATATATTGAAAATGAAAAAGAAATACAGACTTGCAATAATCAGGCCAAAAAACTAATCCTACCCAAATAATTTAATGGTCTTTAACAGTCCAGTGAACCAGTTAAATTCATTCACTGCATTGCATGATGGATATAGTCCATGTTCTAAGGAAAAGAAATGATGGTATTATTTCAAATCCTTTGATTCTAAAAAGGAAAAAAAATTCCAACATGAGATGATAAATTGAAATATCATAAAGGGGAAGCTATCACATAAATTACCAGCTGTAATCCAATCAGGTATTTCTATCTCAAAATTCGCATGAACAATGTTGAAGAAATCAACCAAATACATGGCACCTTCAAGGAAGAATGAAAAACCATTAAGAAACTGACCATCCAACAGTATTATTGTCAACGTTGACCTCTCTCAAGCACCTCATCATTTCAAGCTGGTAATTAGCACCATCTGCTTCAATCTCCTCATCCTCCTCCCTAATCTTCATTACATTACAATAACAATAACTGATTCGGCAGCGAAACCAACCAAACTTTTTCTCAAAATTGAAACAAACAGCATACCGGAAAAGGAAAGCAGTTGGTAATTTCAAGAACGCTACCAACATCCAATCCTAGGAGCTGCCCAGTCACTAAAGACGGCGAAAACTCCTTGCAGTGTTTGATTATCTTCAAAACAACCTGTAAACTAATTCTATTAATTTAAGTAATTATTGTTGTTGTTGTTGTTGTTAAATTATAAGAAAATAATAAAGTACCAGTCCTTCGATCTGAACAACACGAAGAAGAGGAGCAACCTCCTCCGTGGCTGCAACCTGAAGGAAAGACCGTGCAATTGCTGCACCAAAACGAAAAGATCAACTACAGATCGTAACCTTCCATGAAGATACATAGAAAAGAGTGAGAAAGGGAACAAACTGGGGGTAGGATTAGCCATGGAGTCGCCGGTGATTTGATGAAGGAAGGAAAGAATGAAGCAGTTGCTTTTGCTTCTCTGTTTTTCCCCTTCGCCTCTTCTACCTGGCGAGAGAGGGAAAAAACCCTTGCTTTTAAGAGTAGTTTTCCTATGGGCTTACGGAGAGATGTTGTTAGTCTGGGCTTAAGGCTTCGTGGGCTTCGATGATTTGTGCTTTTTATTATTCTCTTTGTTTTTTTTTTCTTTTATCCATTAATACATCCCAATAGAATATATATATATGCACAAAGACACTAGCTACTAGTTTTTTTAAAGAAATAAAAAACGATTAAACCATTAAAAATTCATGGAGAAGTAATAGCTAAAAAGAATTCTCACCATTATTGTAATTTATCCTTATTTATTCATCGAAAATATTTTACACTGTTCCTAATTGCCCTAGTGTAGTAAATACTTTGTGATAAGAATAACAGCATAAGTAATTTTAATGCTATTAAAAATTTATACAATTATTAATTTTAAAATTTTAAAAAATTAATTAAAATCTATATAAGCTAAATCTAATATCCGTGATTAATTAAAAAAAACAAAGAATAACAACATAAATAAGGTGGTTAAAATCTTTTTATTTTTATTTGTTTACAATGACAAATAAACTTATGTTAGCCTGCAAATATGGAATTTTATTTAGTTGGCAAGCTAGAATTAGTGTTGAAAAAAACTCAATGAGCTGTTCTTTTGAAATGATTAACTAACCAAAACGAGCAAAAAAATAGAAAGATTGCAAGAACAATTTTAATATGTTGGAATTAGTTTTATATACATGCAATTTCAAATTAAATGTGAGATCTATTCACATTTAAAGTTAAAATTATGTTACATTTTATAACCCAACATGAATAATTTTACATAACATGTTTTTAAAATTAATTAAAGATAAATAAAAAAATATTCTCGAAAAACTTTTGTATAGCAAAGGTTTCAAACCGAAAATAATTTTATGTATTGGACAGTATTAAGATGGTAAGTTAATGGATTTAGACTCGTGTTTGGTTAATAAAAAATATTTTTTTATTATTAAATTCATGTTTGATCAATAATTTTTAGTTTTTAAAATATCTTAATACATGAATTAATTCATTATAATTATAATGTGATAAGAATAAATGTATCTATGAATTTTTATGAATTTATGAATATTAATCAATTATAAGTAATTAATGTTTTTATTTTCAACTCCTATTAAAAGATGTTTTTAATTAATGGAAAAAACTTAAGAAATTTCTTGAGTTTTTGTCTTTTTATGTTGCTATTTTTCTGAGAATTGTTTTTATATTCATTTATTCTACACTTGTTCTTAGAAATTGAGAAAAATTGAGCTCATTCCATTCCATAAAGTTTGTAGACCATAAAAAGAAAATCACCTTGTCAACGCGGTGCTGTTGAAATCATTAGCATCAAGTGAAGGGAAATTATGCTTTGAGGATAAAAGATACAATTCTTGGTAATATTAGCGTTTAAGTTTCTCATTAATTTCTTTTTTATTGTCTTCAATATGTCTCATAAATTCTTATTAAGATAATGTTCTTCAATTCAATATTTATTTGATTGAATAATTGTTATGTCGCATGTGTTTTTTTCGATATTTAATTAATTCTTTAAAATTTTATGCATATTTATTTTTATGTGGTAATATTTTATGCAAATAGTTTTTCATTTAGCAAAGATTTACAAATTTACAAATAATAATAATAATAATAATAATAATTTTCCAACACAATCTCCATCCGAAAAAACATTGTCAAGTTCTATACACAAATCATCATGATCAACACATCATGCGACGAGGGAGGGCCTCCATCAAAAACATTGATCCGTCGTCTTCGTCTCCCATTCACCAGGTGCTAAAAAACACGATGAGGACGTGGAAGTTAAAGAATTCCCATCATTCAAGAGAGCGTGGAATGATCGACCTCAACAAGAGGTCCATGAGCCTGTGCACCCATAGCAAGCTCCAAGTGTCTTAAAGAAAGAGAAGGGAATGAAATTATTTCCGGAGGCTTCATACTTTCCCAGGCCTTAATAGGATTTGTCGTTGTCGTTGTAGTAGTGGAACCATCCAACCCAATGTGTGTTAAATGCTTCACATCAGTCGGATATCCGATCTCCATCTCTTCTTCAATTCTGTTGTCATCATCTTCTTTGTACACTGCATCATGCATGAACCAAAGGTGGGTAGAAACATGAGGAAGACATTTCACATATGAGAATTAGTGCTAAGAAACTTAGAAAAAAGCTGATATAACAAGGATGATTTGAACACCTTAGTGATTAACCAAAAGGCATGTTACACAGCATTAGTTAAGACTTGGGATTTGAATATTTTACTACATCAAGAAATAGAGAGAGAAGAGCAAAGCAAAGAGACTGCGGCAGGTTTTGGTCGAAGGTTAAAGTTGGTTCTTGTTCAAAAAAACTCGGTTTCAATTGCTAATATACGTGACCATTAATCTGTATATATGCTACTGTGTTAATCTATTGCATTATTGGACAGGAAGAAGAAGAAGAAGAAGAAGCAATCACTTACCAAATATGTGGGACAGGCTTTTGATGCCCCTAACGAGTTTGTGCATACCACTGGACATGTTAGGCTTTGGAAGAGCCAGGGAACTGGATGTAGTACTCTTCGTCTTTTCTTGACAAGAGATTTCTTCCCCTTCCCGTCTTCCTAGAGACAAAGAAAAGAAAAAAGAATTGTTAAGAGAATTTTAACGGAAAGGAAGGAGGAGGGAGGTGAGATTACTTGTTGCATGTGATGATTTGGTCTCATGTTTTGGTTTCTTGCAGGGTTCAGCGGCGGTGGCCACCGCAACACTAGACTGAGAAGCACAGCCGATGGAGAAGGGAAGAACTACAAATCTTTCCTTACGATCTCTCATGTTCTACTTACACAACAAAATCAAACACGAAATCTGAAAGGGGCATGCATGCATTCAAGAGCTGTGCCAGGATTAGATGTGGAAATAAAGAATTGGCATGAAAAATATATCAAGTTGTTATATTATATTGGGTTGCTGTAGGTTGTCTTACAAGCTAGAATGATTTGTGTATGGAATATGTTAAGATCCACCCAACTTCGGTGCTGTGTGCATGTGTGAGAGTGAGACTACTATTAGACTCTATGGAGTGGGTTGCAGCATAGTTGTCATATTTGACAAGGAATTAACCCGAGAAATGACCCGATTATTAAATTAATTCATGAATTATCAGCTCAATTCTATAAATCATTAGGTTAACATGAATCATTGGGTTAATATAGATCATTTTTTTTATTAAAATAATGTTATTTTAATAAATAAAATTACTTGGTATTAACTCAAAGCGGTTTAATCAATCACTAAAAACTTTATCGAATCAACTGAATTTTACCGAGTTTTTATTTGATTCAGTTATACTAAAAATATTATTTAGATCAAAATTTGAGTCTCTAGGTCTCCATGATCAACAATAATTGGTCGAATAAATATGTGTTGCAGCGGGTGGCTAGTTGAACTAGGCAACCCAACCCATACAATATTATACACAAACACAATTCCAAATTTGTGCATTAGAAAGAGTCCCACAAACCAACATTTCTTGTCGTTATATATTCTCTTTGATTGATTTTGATTATTCTCTTAGAGGTGGGCTCATCTCTGACTTGCCTCTCTTGCAGATCAAGCCACCAATATTTCCAGCAAGATTTCACTCTCCTGATATTTTTTTTCCTTCTTTTTCTTGATTTTTCTTAACATGAACTCCTTGGTGATGTAGACTAACTTTGAATTTGATTCATAGATAGAGTGAATCCCAAGCGACTTTCTACAGAGAGAATTCAAGCACTGGCTCGAGTGTTTCTTTGGTTCCTAAAGAGGATGATAGCTACATTTACGAGTTTAAAGCCTATTTATTTTTATATTTTAAAAGTAAATTTTACTTAGAAATTTAATATTTTTAAATTATTTTAATATGCTAATAAAAAGCAACTATTAATTTCCTATTTTCCAACCCTTTTTCTTTCCTTTTAACCATCCAATTCAATTCATTTTTTCTTCTCTGTAATAGGAAGTGCTTCACTGCCCTTGACTCAGTGCATCGTGGTTGTCTTGCTACTTGCCATTGTCTCTTTTGTTTCAGCCAAAAATGTTATCACTGAAACCTAAAACAATTATTAAAAAAAAAAACGAATCTATTAGTTGTTAATTCTTAATTAATCTTTAGGTTGTATTAAATTATTGTCCTATAATGAAAAAAAATAAAACAAATATAGAGGAGATAAAAATGTGTGGTTGCTGTGGTTGGAAGAAAGATAACAAAACATGGAATAAATTTATTTTATAGATAAATTTAAAGTGAATTTATATCTTTTTTTACAATAGAAAATATAGCAACCAAACACACAACGTATTACTTAAAAAGAGTTAGGAAGAACATTAAACAGATTTTCAGTCTCATCAACAGTAGATAATTTGTTATCTTGTATATGTGCTGGGCTAATGCTTAGAAAACTCTGCAATGGAACCCATTTGATTGGCATTGATTTTATATATATATACATATGTATATATATATATTAAATGAACTAGTTTAGCTCTGCCTCTGCGCGTTCCAAGCTTGAAATGGATATCCGAATTTAGTATTGTAAATGTAAAATGTTTTTTTAAAGGGTTTTTTAACTGTAAATATATTAAAATTATATATATATTTTTAATTTTTAATATTGACATGTTAAAATCTTCAGAAACTTTTTTTAAAAAAATTAATCTATTCTAAAAAAATAATTTGAAAAGCTCGTCTCTGCTCAGAATGATGGATTCTTTCGGATTGCAGGTGACAACATCCTCTGGCAGATGCATGTCAATAATCACAATCCAAACCCCATTTACCAGTTATGGCCAGAATGATAATGTCGGTTGCAAAACTATTATTTAACTTGAGATCTGAATTTTAAACTATGTTTTTAGTATATTCATGTCATCCCGCCGCAGCCTCCTTCTTACAATCAATTATCCAAATTTAGTTTTTTTTAGAAATACTTTTATTGTCTCTTTTTGTTTTTTTTTTGACATTGAAAAAGATTTGGTGCTCAAGCCCCTATCTGTACAAACAAATGTGCTGTGGCTGCCTGCATCTTATAGTGAATTTCCTAAAGAAAAGCAGGGGGCAAAACCAAAGACAGGGCAGTCAAAAAAGACAGAAAGTGAAAGGGATACACAAACAAAATCATTTCAAAGGTACATGTAACTCATATTGTAGATCTTGGTTTACGTGGAACTTATAACATTATCAGCAAAATTATGCTCTTAGTAAACTCGGGTAACGAAACTGAAAATTTCCACAGGCAGCTTCGCAGAGATCACTTATAACTTTACCTGAGTCCTCTATCTCATTGCTGTAGACACAAAATGATAATGTTTCAAGTCAGCAAGGTAAGATTTCCAGGACCTACTGCTGATACATGGACAGCAATTTCATGAGGACATGAATAATGAATTCTGGAGCTTTCAAAGTCGCACAAATAGAGAGTTTGTTATCACCCGGTGTCTAACGCTCCTATCCAAGGATGCCTGGGTGTTCTTCCCAAAAGCTCTGATCAATTATATTACAATGTTCTACAATTACTTTGTAACAACGTTTTTTACCGGCTGCTCCCTTTTCATTCGGGGCCATGCCATCCTGCATGCAAATCAAATCTCAAATTCAGGACTAGTCGGATACGAGCACAAAGAGGAATAATGATTAATAATCACGCTTTCCTAAGCTTGAAATGTGGTTGGAAACAGTTCAATCTTCTTCCATTAAATCTCCTAAAAAGAAACCATGAGGTCCAGTGAAGGTCCGTCCATGACCACACTCATCAAAACATTTTATCCTTTGATGTCTTACCGCTGTCACTCCAAGAGTTGTAATGAATCATCCTCATCATTCGTACAAGTAAAGGACTAAAACACCACAATCTTTTCAAAATTATAGTGGTTAAATTTTGAATAGAAGAAAAATTTAAAACATATGGAAAGTAGAGTTCTTTCTTTAACTGTTAGGGAATGTTTGTTTGTCACCAATATTTAAACCTTCTCTCAGCTTCCCAAAAACTCACTCTCACACAAGTTCATGCACACAGAAAAAATAAAAAAAGCATAACCAGAATACTACTAAATAAACTGCAGGAAGGCTGAACACATATAAGAACACAATGATATAAATACAATCACTATACTCAAAGCAATGGGCTGCAGAATATGATTCTGTGCATGTTGGAAGGTGGAGTAAACAAATGATGTTGTACGATCCACATTTAAGTTAAACCTCAGATCATGATTTAATATGCTTCCACGCATAAAGCGAACCTCATTGTTCACCCAATCACTTAGCATTCATCCCATGCCCCAATCCCAAAATCAACAGTTTAAAGGATATTTAACCAGAGATAGGGATGAAAATATGAAAGTACAGTTATTCTGCCATGTCATTTCACTGTGGTGAAATGGTAGCAGTTGATGGCAACAAAGATCTAGCTGGAAATGTGGGCTGGTGCTTCTTAAGCGGCCACTAACTTGGACAAAGGCTACTGATGTTGAACCGAAGAATAAGATCACCAAACCAAGAGAGACATACGGACCTAAATAAGAGAGACATTTAATCTTGGAGAAAACCAAGTCAATAATAATATGATAAAGTGGAATGTCTGCTAATGATGCCTACTAATAGATGCTTCTTAAGCGGCCACTAACTTGGACAAAGGCTACTGCTGTTGAACCGAAGAGAATAAGATCACCAAACCAAGAGAGACATACGGACCTAAATAAGAGAGACATTTAATCTTGAAGAAAACCAAGTCAATAATAATATGATAAAGTGGAATGTCTGCTAATGATGCCTATTAATAGACACCGATAAAATAAGTCCTGATAAAAATAGGAAACATAAGGGAACTAAACTATTAAAGTCAAACCATAATTTTTTTCTAAATTAGTCCTTAAAAAAATTACTGAGGATCCCCATCAATTACTCTTCAAGGCCGGACTGAAACAAGCAATTCATGCAACTGGCATAATCAAACAGTATTTTTCTGCTCCTATATGCTTCCCAATCATGCAAGAGACATTCACGTCATGTAATGTTTTTTTTTTTTGGATAGCTAATGTTCAGAAATGCTGTACTGGGAATTTCTGTGCAAGAACAAAAGATATGTACCTGGAAAACAGAAGAACCCTGCCGAAACATGACTGGTAATGCATTGTAGTCATCAATACCAAACCTAGCAAGCATTTCTTTTTTCTCTTGCGCTTGAGTTCCCTGCAGAATAAAAGAATTGAGAAACATAATTATGAAAGGAACATCAAAATCACATCATGAATCTCAACTCTGAAGTTATTATTTACAAGTACAGAAAAGCAAGTACAATGAGTATATTTAAAAGCATCACAGAGAAAGAGGGTGGAGATTAGCACCTTCAAAGTTCTTTGAGCTTCACTTTTGCTTTTTCCAGACTTAACAAGCATCCAGAAACAAGTATTGTACTGGTTGTTGATGTGGCCTGCAAAGTGCAAACCCAGAGAATTGAGAAGATTGTAACCATCAACACAGGGTTTTATAAGCATGTTACAATAGCAAATTCAAGTGTCAGCCAACATGAAACTCAAGCCTCAATGCAGTGTCGGTAAAACCAGCATCAGTGTGCTTATAGATTCAAAAGCCATAGAATTTTATAAACACTTAAGCAAAGCAGTAAAATCAGTTAAGGCTACTCACAATCAACTTGTCTCCATGCCAGGTAATCTCGTAGAATCTCAGTTGATGGATAGCATACAGCCCTTCCATCAAAAGCCGGACAATATTTCAACTCTTTCTCAGGGAAGAATGCTTTCCAATTCATCACATACATTGAGGTGAAGAATGATACCATAATAGACACGATGTTGCTGCATGTGATTTTTAGAATGAATTCCAATGATATATCAGCAAAAAAAATTCAAGAAAACCAGTAGCAAACTAATTGTTTGCAAGCTATATATAAGGATAAATGGACTGAAATGATACATTTAGCCAGAATAATTTCTAAGACTGACTACCCCATTTCAGATGAAAAGGGACACAGACATTAGAAAGATTCACTAGAGAACCACTTCTTCCCAAAGTCAATTAAGTTAAGAGTGAAACCAGCAACTTCTATAGCTTCTTTAAAATACCAAAATGATTTTGAATCTCTCAATCACAAGTCATAAAAACAATAGTCTGCTGAAAAAGCTCTCTATGAAAAAACAACTTTTGTCACTAGGAAGATTCAATTATTTTTTATTTGATCCATTGTGACATACGGGGGCCTTATTTAGAAGTCCTTGTCCAAATTAATCTTTTACCAGGAGTTGATGAAAAATATTGGGGCACATCAGCCACAAGCATGCTTGCCAATGAGAGCTTTTTCCTTCAAGTCTATGAGTGCAGCAGTCTGTTGGGTAAAAATGGAGAAGAATGACAAGCACAAATTTTGTAAGGACACAGAACTTCCCATAAAGGAGATTCCATCTAAATTTCACTGGCTATTCATATTGCTAGACCACAATTAGACCAATGCAGCACAGGCATTGAAATCAACATATTTTGATGATTAGAAGGATCTTTTCAGGAACATGGGCACCTCAGCAAACAAAATATAAAATCCTGAGAGGTGCACTATGTTTAACAAATGAGACACAGTTCTGCTTTTCTTCCAATCCTACTTGAATGTCAGCTTAGAAAATGCCTAAAGTGTACCTTGCTTTCCTTTGGCAAAACTGAGAATCCTTCTTCAACACAAAGCTGGAAGTTGTACACAAGATATTATCACATAAACAGATAAAAGCACAGTGTTAAGATATCAAAAAAGACAGAAAAAGAAAAAGAAAACAAACTCAGTACCTGTACTCATCACTGACACCATAAGCAAAAACAACATCTGGAAATTCTTGTAGAACAGCCACTGCACATGAATTCATAAGGTTCAGAGCTTGCTCATCATTTGGCTTCTCAAAGTCATGAACTTCAGAAAATCTACCATAAACAATATAACTTAACTCTTAATTCCATTGCAGCATCACAGCAGTGTAGACAACAAACAAAGTTTCATGCATCAGAGACTTGAAAACAACATGTCATTGAAGTTAAGAGTCAATTGCTGCTAATTAGAATAGTAATCATACCACTATTGTAAAGATTTTTCTGTTAATTTCATGGTGATCTCACAAGTTTTCAGTCATCCACTAATCCACAGAGATAATATGTTAAATTAGATATTTAAGAAGCACGACCATGGGGAAAAAAGGAGAGAATCCAAGGCAAGGTTAAAGGATACTTCTGAGTTTTGTCAAGTCTTAGACTGTCAATACCTAAAATAATCCATCATATATACCTAATCAAGGGATTCTCAACTTCTAAGCACATATAATTGTATGCAGGAAGACATTCTTTGAATTTCAAAAAACAATACAAAAACACAGGGGCGTTCAAGTATAAAAAACTGAGACTCATTGTTCATTCAGATAAAAAGAAATTGTTAAATGGAAAAACTGGTAAAAATATTACCAAGCACACAGTCACTTTACCTGTGAAAATGGCATCCATCAATTCTAATGACAATCCAAGTGGATGCCATCAATTTGCTTTCAAAAAGGAAAGACCTAATGTAATCTGAGTTAATTTTTCCAACATCCTTAGTAAAACCACCCAGCTCTTTAAGAAGACTTTGGTACTCATTCCAAAAACTTCTCCCAGCAATATTCTTTGAATGGACTATTGTTGTATCCCTCCTCATTCTTTTAATAGGAGTTCCATTCTCACTGTACTTCACAATATCTTCTACCTACAACCAGCAAAAGGTGGGATTATTTAATTTTAGAGTATACTCTCTATGGATCCATCATGATAACCATTGTAAGTGAGAGAGGAAGTATACACTTATTGTAAATGAAAAATTGCTCCCACCAAAAGTATTAACTTTAAAAATTCAAAATATAATCAGGGTAATATAAGGAACACAATAGATTACAACAGTCCAAAGGCATTTACAAATTTAGCACAGACTAGCAATATATTAAATTCATAATTTATGAAAACTGTTGCAAATTGTACTCAAGAAGCACAAAAATTTGCATGTATTCTTTAACATATATCCTAGAATTACCAGAACTGGGAAGATAACTGTGATAAAATAGAATGGGAATAACCTCTGTCTTGAGAACACAAGAACCCTGACGAAACATCTGAGGAAGAGTTCTGTAGTTGATACCAAAATGTTGAAAGAGAAGCTCATTTCGCTCTTGTTTCCGAGTACCCTGTAAGAACACATAGGAATACAAGTGAAGGCTCAAAAGCAAAAAGAAGTGCACAATTTACAAAACAAAAAATGAAATTTCTACAGAAAGAATAGAATAAACAACATACATGGAAGACAGGATGGAACAGCTCAATTTTAATATATTTACAATTGAATATAAGAGTTTTCACAAAACAAAGAAAATATACACACATGCATGCCAACACAAATACAGATTCCAGAAGAAAGGGAAGAAGAAATAAGCACCTTCAAAATTTCAAGCGCTTCCTTTTCAGTCTTGCCACTTTTAACAAGCTCCCAAAGACAAGTGTTATACTGGTTGGTAATATGGCCTGCAAAACCAAGAAACACATATGCTATTTTATAATCCATGTACCTCAAACACTTCGCCCTTCTGCTTCTCAAAAGTTTCCACAAATTCAAAAAAATTGGCATCTACAAGCTACAGCAAACTACCAGCATTTGCATCCTATCTCGTGTCGATACTTACAATGCTGTTGTCTCCACGCAAGATATTCTTGTAGAACCTCTAAGGATGCACAGACAATCGGCCTGGCATGAAATGAAGGAGGGTATTTCAATTCTTTCTCAGGGAATAATTCTTTCCATTTTGTGACGTACACGGAAGTGAAGAAAGACACGATGATGGAAACCACTTTGCTGCGCACACAGTTGATAAATAAATACCTCAATAGCAATAAATATAAGGAACAACATGTAATAAAACATTAAAGAACCTGGCTCGTCTCTGGTAGAACTTAGTCGTCTGCTTGAATACAAAACTGCACCCCAACAATATATTAGCAAAAAAGAAGAAAAGGATTAATTGAAAGAAAAAAAAAAGAAGAAGAAGAAGAGCACCACCTGTATTCATCACTGAAGCCAAAAGAGAAGACAATATCAGGGTATTCTTGTAAAACCAAAGTAGCACATAAGCTCATCAATTTCAAAGCTTTCTCATCGTTTGGCTTCTCTAATTCGTGAACTTCACTGAATCTACAACAAGATTCAAAGTACCACTAAGAAGTAATATTCCCAAGAAACTGTAAATGGGGTTCTGTTCTGTTTTACCTTTGAAAATGGCGGTCTTCAATTCGTACAACGATGAGATTAGGGAACATGATCTCGTCTTCAACCTCGAAAGACTTGACATACTCGTATTTGCTGTTTGCCATCAATACCTGGGACTGGGAGGGGTTTGTTGTGCTACTGGGGAATAGTGCTGCAAGGCTGCCTGCAATGGGTTCGGGTAAACTACAGACCTGGGACCTCTAGGTTGGACTTTTGGTCCCTATACTTCATAACAGGGCAGGAGAGTCCCTATACTTCTTTACGCTTGGTCATACGCACCCCTCCATTCTGGTTCTTTCCTAATGGTGTGAAAGATTGATTAATAGAGTTTAAATATAACAAAGATAAAATAAAAACGAGTTTTGAAAAAATAAATTTGAATTAATTAAATCTCTTGGTAAAAAAATTAGAAAAGAATAATAAAAACATAATATAATAAATTTAACTCAACTGATATTAATTTCGTTTTATTTAAAAAAATCTTTATTTATTTATAAAGCCAGAAAATAATTGAATTAATAAAAGCTAAATTCCCCTTGAAAATATTTGTTCACCCAAACCCATTTATAATGCTCACTAGAATAATATAATAACATCTTTGTCCTTTTAAAAAAAATTGATATTCTTTGATCCTAGGATAATTTGATCGTTTTACAAGATTTATTAGTTATTAAAATTTTAATTAAAATATGATATAATTAAAAAATCAATGTTTTCTTTTAAATATAAAAGTGTCAAAATAATAAATAACTCCGTAAAACCGGAGTTGAATCATAGAAAGATTAACTATATAAATTACAAATAAAAAAATAGATAATAACAAAAAGGAGTTGAAGAGGGCTTGGAAATGTGATATTGATGTAAGAATTAAATAAGGATGAAATAGTTGTCAATGTTAGAGGATCCACTAATAATATTTCAAACAAGTATAGTATAAATTCTTTTTATTATTTAACTGTAAACCACACACAAAAAAAATTCCAATCGAATTATAAATTGTTAGCATGATCACATTAGTTATCTTATTCGAATAATGTTAGTACTTATAAATGTTGTCAGGTATTCATGATTATAATTTATGTTAATAACAAATCAAGTTTCTTTCAAAATATAGGTGTCAGTTATCCTATACGATTGGGCTATAAAAGTATCAAGTATTTGTTAAACAAAAATTATACAATATAAATCTAGATTAATCATTTAACAAGCAAAGTATTAAAAGTGAACAAGATAACAAATACAAAACATGTTAGTATCAAACATTAAAATCCATGTTGAATTTATACTATACTTATTTTTATACCATTAATGTTATCTTTTCACCTTGATATGATAAATTTAGTTGAACATTATGAATAAAGGAAACATAAATAAACAAAATAAGAACATAATTATATAAATATAGTAAAGAAAATGAAAAGTATAAATAAGAGATTAATGAAAGCAAAATTTAAGTATTACAAAAATATAAAGAAAGCAAAAACATGATCTTGATTTGAAAACCAAGATGCCTAAATACATGGAAAAAGCCCTTTTAGAGGTCAAAATTTGAAACTATTGATTTGTTGACTAATTGTTGAGTGGGTGGCCATATCTTGACTTGGTGATAATCATTTATCTTCTTGTCTGAACAAAAAATTATTGCTAAAGTTAAAATTTGAGCAGATTGTCCAATGAAAGTTTTAGAAAATTGTTTCAACTTTCTAAAAAAAAATTTTTTTAATACATTTGGACTTCTAAAACTTGAGATATGGGCTAAACATTAAACAGTATCTAAGCTGTAGGACATATTCGAACTTCTACGTTGTTGCTACAATTTAAACTTGAAAATGATCTTTTTGAATCTTAGACTCTTTATAAAAACTTTAGGTTTATGTCTTAACTTTCCATTCACATAAAACAGATCTAAATTCAAATTTTGCAACTCTAATTATGATCTAATAACAAAATGGTATTTCAGTTTAGACTGAATCAGCATCTCTTTTCTAAGTTTGGCCCTCTCTGTCCTTTCAATTTTAGTACTTAAACTCATCAATCAATCCTTTTATTTATATGATAGATCTGCATTTAAGATGGACATTTATCATAAATTAAAAGTATCTTATGTTATTATAAAATATGCTCTAATTAAGGAGTTATTAATACTTTTAGTGCAAAATAATGATATAAAATCTTGATAAAATGCACTTTTAAGTACTAATCAATATATATATATTAAGAAATTTTATACAAGCAAATAGAAGTATTAAAGTTTTTTAATGTTTTCAAACACAATAAAATGATAACTTCACCCTTGAAACCATGAAAAAATAAATCAAGAGTCTAGGGGTCTTTTGATCTTTTTTAACATGGGTTTTTTTATTATTGGTTTTATGAAAGGCAACATGGATTTTTTTTCATAGATTAAATATTATATAAATGGTAAAAAGTGAAGATGTGTATGGCTTAAATGTCTATGAATGGGAGGCGCTCACGCACTTTAAGCAGCACCTATCAAGCTAAAAAAATTCTTTTTTTTATGTCATTAAAAGCATTGTCGTATCCTTTTCTTAATGGTACAATGCATGTTAATAATGATGGAGTGTTTTGTTTCCTGTAGCCTTTTTGTATTTCTCTCTTCTCCCCTCAGAATTACAACCTGACTCTTTTTGTTAGTGGTGTTTTAACTTCATCCCTTATTCTTTTGATTTTAAATTTTTGTTCTTAGTCCTTTTATAAAAGTTTTATTTGTTTTTAATTTCATCATTCAATCCTAATTTATTCCTTATTTTTCTGGTTTTTTTGGCTTTTGTTTAATTTAATTTTCTTTTCATTTTTATCCTTAAAAAAATGTTTGTATTTCTTATTTCAATTTTGATCCTTATTTATTTGTTTCTTTTTGTTCCTTTTGTTGGATTGATTTTTCTTTTCAATTTCACCCTTCAATCAAAGATCAAATTTATTTGGTATTTTAATTTTTATCTTCATTCTTTTAATTGCTATTTTTTATTTTGAATACTTTTGTATAATTGAAATTCTTTTTCAATTTCATCCTTCAATATTTGATTAATTAAAAATTGAGTTTCATTGTTTTTTTTAAATAAAGCGCTTCTAGTTTAATAATTCGAGTCACGAGTTTGAAAAGTTAACACGGGTTGACAGTTTTTTTAAACGGGATTTATGATTTTCATTTTTTTTTGTATTAGGTTATCCAAACCTCATGACCTTAGGTGCGGGTTTGGTAGGATAACTCGATTAACTTACTTTAATTACCAAGATTATAGGATTATCATGTTAACTCAAGTTGATTTAGATTAATTTTTTACGTATCTTTTTTACTCAATTTCATTATTACATATTTAATAGGCTGAGAATTGAGCTATTTCCTTTATTCTTGTTTAGAAAAAGAATTCACAGGTTATCATATCACTTTTTTGTTTTTTAAAGTTTAGTTCATGTGTTATCAATTTTTTTTATCATCTAATTAAATTAAAATCAACTTTTTGGACCCAATTAGGTTTATAACCTAATTTGTGAATTTCTTTTATTTTAGAAACACACTTGTAATACCTGAAGATTGTTTCATAAAAAAAAAAAATTAGGCCCAAAGTATAATATAAGTCCGCAGCTAGTTTTGAGCTACTTGATTACATTATATCATTATTATTATTACTTCATTATTATTAATTACTATTATTATTATTATTATTAAAAAAAAAACTAAAATGAATAGAATATTTACTGTAGCTTTTTTTATTGTTACTCTAAACTTATAGTCATTCTGGATTGAAATAATAAAATTATAATTTTACTCCCGACAACATAATACATACCCTTGACAACAAAATACATGACCTTGGTAACAAGGGTAAAATGGTTTTTTATGGTTTTGTGCATAAGAAAATGACCAATATACCTTTAGAAAAAAAAAATCATATGATCAAGGGAAAAGGTATTTTTTATTTTTCCATTTCAAATTCACAATAAAATAATGCCATTAGATTAAAATTGTCTTTACCTTTGGATAAAAAAGGTTTATATGTTTTTTTTGTTTTTTTTAATTATTATAAAGTCTGATCACGAGCAATTTATTATTTAATCATATATATATATATATATATATATTAATTTTAAAAAGTTGGTTGCGCATTAATGCTCCCATAATCTTTATCATTATCCGGTGTATACTGCGTCATCAGGTGGCCAAAATCTGGCTTCCATAGTGGCATTTTGTTTCTAAAGGCATTGCCTCCTTTAATGGGTAACGTGTGTACCAAAAAAATGAAGGGTTTTGCTCTCATGGCTGTTTTTTTCCCTTTATTTTTTCCTGTCTCCTCTTCAATTTCAGAAGCTTCCTCTACACATGTTTAAAGCATCCTTTTGTTTTTTTTTTCTTTTATATTTGATTTATATTTTTTTATTGTTATTTTTATTTTAAATAATCAATAGAATTAGATTTTTCTTTCAATTTAAATTTTATTAATTTTTTTATCTTCTAAATTTGGTTCTTATTTTTTTATTATTTAATTTTTTAATCATTCTCTTAATTAAATTATTTTTTATGATATCTGACATGACTAAAAGGTTGATGTCTTCTCCCAAGTGTAGGAGTGTCGAAGTAATAAATAACCCGGCAAGACCGGGGTCGAACCACAGGGAGGTTAATTGTACAAATTATAAACAACAATTATAAAACAACAATAACAACAACAACAATAGTAATAATAATAATAAAAATAATAATAATAATAATAATAATA
>NW_011499957.1:262122-329955 GCF_000495115.2 Populus euphratica
TTCAAGTGCAAAATGATGATATAAAACCATGATAAAAATGCACTTTTAAGTACTAATCAATATCCCCCAATTTTTTATATCATTCACGCAATTGAATTTTTTTTAATTATATCCCTTAATATTCTAATTCATTTTATTTTATGACAAAATTAGTTTTTATTTTTTTTATTTGTTTTGTTTTAATCTTTTTTTATTGGAAATATATTTTCTGATTTCATCTCTTAATATTTTATTATCAAGATTTTTTTAACCTTTTAGGTCATGGATTTCAAAGATTGAACCAAGTTCACTTGGATTTTTTTCCAGGTCATTATCTATAATTAATGTTTTCTAATTCCATCCTTCCATAGGGTTATCCAGATCTCATGTGCCAAATCACAGATTTTGCGTGTTGATCTAGCTTGACCCAACATAATATTATTATTTTTATTATTATTAGTAGTACTACTACTATTTATTTTTGTTTATTTTTATCATATTATCAAATTAATTGATGTTTAACCTGACTCTCAGGTTTCTCTTACTTTTATAAAAACAGTAATGTCACGTAAACATTATTATTTATGCAAAACAAAGTTTGGTCTAGCCTGTAGCATTGTGCAAGCTACCAACCTAGTCAATAAACTAAAAAAAATTAGTGTTTTATTGTTCAATTATATTGATTGATGGTGTTATTGTATTTTTTTTCCAAATCAAAGGGTTTTCAAAGGTTGGTTACTTAACTCAACAACTCTATATTTAGGTCTTTATATATTTAATTTATTATATTTTGATCTTGTATTTCATTTTCATCACATTTTAGTAACTTAAAATTTTTTATTCCTAATTACTAATTTCTAATAAACTATTTTTTAAAAAAAAATTTCTATTGGTTACTTATGATATGTTGTAGGCTGGATCAAATTCTCCTAACATGAAAAAATAATGCTCATGTGATACTTGTGTTTTAAAAAAAAGTAAGAAAAATATGAGATTCAAGCGACTGGCTTAATTAGGGTCACTAAACTTGATTAATTTAATAATATAATTTTAAAAAAGAAAACAATAGTAAAATTAAAGCTTGGTTTTCAAGAAATAAAATATTGAAAAAAATTAATTTTAAAAAAAGGACAAAAAAATTGGACCTAAGTTCACTCAAGCAGCTAGCCAAATTCGTGACTTGGTCTTGAGACCAAAATAACCTCATATAAAGTAAATTGAATAAAACTATTAAGCTCAATTCTTAAACCAACATGATGTTGAAGAGCGGAACGTAAAAAAATATTTTAAAAAAAAAAGAATAAATTCAACTCATGTTAACCTACCAAATTTATGACCCATGACATGGAATCAGGATAACCCTATATAAAAAAAAATAATCATGAAATTCAATCCTCAATAAACTCAATATTGAAAGATAAAATTAAACAATATCAATTGTAAGAACAGACCTAAAAACAGACGGAGTCAACTTGGACTAACCTTCCAAACTTATGATTTAGGTCATAAGATTGGGATTACCTTAGAGAAGACAAACCTAAAAAACCATGAAGACATATCTTCAAGTAATAAAATGCTAAGAGATGAAATTAAGAAAAAAAATCCAATAAAAAAACTCAAAAAAAATATCAAAAAAAAAACAAGGACAAAATCTAACATAAAAAAAAAAAAAACCAAATATTGAGGGATGAAATTGAAAGGAAAATCAATTCAAAAAATGATTCAAAACAAATGGAAATAAAAAGAATAATGATCAAAATTGATATAAAAATAAAACAAAACAAAATACTACAAGATAAAATTAAAAAAACAAAGCAATTAAAAAATGATACAAAACAAAAACAAATAGCAATTAAAATATTAAAGATCAAAATTGATAAAAAAAAAATGATAGGACATCTTTAAATCCTGGTAGGTTCAGCTTGAATCCTAAGTAGAATAGAGATAAGTAGAGGAGAGAGAAAAGAGGGAGGAGAAGAAAAAAAGATCTCCAACGCCAAACCTTAGCTTATCCACCGCCACATATGGGCCAATTGAAAATAGTGTTGTGCATTACTTCTATGCCAACAAGGAAATTGATGTTTATCTATTAGAGAATGCTTTACACGCCACCTAAACATGACAGGTGTCTTGTACCTACTAGCCTATTTACCATAGTTTTAATGTTTGTTCTTGTTTGAACTTTGTTTCCTTAACACTTAATTGTTTTAAATTAGTTGAATTTTATTCTATTTTGTAAAATCAAACATCAACCGAGCCTTGAAAATTTCCCTTAAAATTGCAAGATTTTTGTATAAAACAAAACAAACTTCCAAGTTGAATATTAAATAAAGCCAATGTGAAAGGATCAAATTGAAAAAAAAGTTAAGAGATAGAAATTAAAAAAAAAAACATGAATCTCCCCCTAACTATGCAAATCAACCCTTTATTTTGGCCCAAAAAAAGAAGAAGGATTGAACATTTTTTTAAGTTTTAAATTCAATCTTTAAAGGTTTAATTATTTTAAATCAATGAAATTAGTTTTTATTTTTCCAAACCGAGCATTTCCTTGTCATTGTTCAAATCCTTAAAGCCTACAATAAAAAACTAATCTTTTTTAGTGTTTTTTAATAATGTTTAAGGGTTATTAGAGGTTAGTACTAAGCCCTACATTTGGCTCCCTATATAATTAATTTATTAGATTTTGGTCCATATTTCATTTGCATCATATTAAATAAAAATAAAAATAAAAATAAATTAAATTAAATTTAAAAAAAGAAGAAGCTAAATGAGCTAGTGAAATTATTGTAGCAAAAAAAAAAGATCATCATGAATTGTAATAGTTTTCCATGATGATTTCTCTTTTTGTTCTTTTTTTTTTCCTTTTTTTTTTTTTTTCTCTCAACTTTTTTTTATTAAATCCTTTCTTGTTATGTTAATTTAGAATCAGATTTGCTAATTTGTCTTGGTTACCTATACATAGAGATTTTGTGGTGTCAAGAAAATATCTCATTGCTCAATTAATGGTCAGTTTGGAAAGATAAAACTTAATTTTATTGATTTAAAACTATTAAATCTTTAGGGATTGAACTTGAGGCTTGATTAAATGTTTAGTCCTTTTTTTGCTAGTATTAGGGATTGAATTGAAATGGCAATGAAAAACTTTTAGCTTTTTTTTTTCTTTGAGCTTTTTTTTGTCATTTCTATTTTTTTATTGATCAACTATTTTTTTTTAATTTGATCATTTCACATTAAGTTTATTTAAGATTTGAGTTATGGTTTATTTTAGCTGTCTAGATATAAGGATCTTTCAATATCGAGGAAAAATGTCAACCCTCAATTAATACTTGGTTTAGAAAAATAAAATAAATTTTTGCCTTAAGATTTCACTAACCAAATTTAAAATTGAAACAAATCTTCAGCTCTATATTTACAAGATCAAGGGGTAAAGTAAATGGGCAGGGTTAAATTGGTTAGCATGTACATTAATACTTGAGTCAAGTATAATGTTCACTCTACCTTATTTTTGTTTTTATGGATATAAAATCCTATTTACACATGACTCCATTCAAGTAAATAAAAATAATTTTTTATAAAGTTGGATATGATTATCATCCTTAATTACTTTATTATATTGTACTAGTAAATTAGATTGCATTACACATACACACATTATTATATATATTAATAGAGAGTGGATGATGTGTTGTCCACTATCTAATATTAAAAAAAAAAAAGACCTAGCACGCAAGCCCAACCTCTTTTTATAGGTCATGTGTGGACTTACATGTCTGACTTATTTGATTTATTTTTTTTTTAATTTTTTTGATTCATGCATTTTCAATCCTTAAGTTTTATTTTAAATAAATTTTTTTCTTTGTTATTTGAATGCCTCTTTTTTGTTATTTCAGTCTCACATGTTTAATTTGTTTTTTAAAAATTACTATTCAATAAACAAATATGGCGACATGCTTGGTTGTTGTGTAATTGAATGAAAAACAATATGAATAAAAGTCATTAAATCTGGTGGGGTATATGACCTGAGCCACGAGTTTTCCAGATTCACCTATGTCCACTCCAATATAATTGAATGATTTTTATTCATCGACATTGAATTTATTAAGAATTAGGCTCAATAATTTGTATCGCACGTGACATCATGGTGAACTTATAAAAACAAAAGCTTTTTTGATAATAAGATAAAAATGAAAAAAGTAGTTGTTACCTCGTATTATAGTCACTAAAAAAATCTTATTGGTTTGTAGAGTTCTAAAGTAAAGAACTAGTTATGCTAAAAGAAAAGCAATATCACCTTAAATTATCTCATTTAAGGTAAGTTGCATTCCTACTTTTGTTTTATATTATTAATAATGTATTATGCCTATTCTACCGGTAGTCTTATCATTGGATGATAATGGATCTACAATTATAAATTTAATTGTGGATGGATATATGGGCTCAAGCTTAACCATTCTAAGAACTGGTTTATCTTTGTTACTCCTATTTATTATCTTTTGATAATACTTTATGAATTGACATGTCTATAACTGGTGACTCTTGATTATAACTTGTGATCAACAGTCTATCAAATCATGCTAATAAATAATCAATAAGTTCATGTTAGGCTTATTAAACCTTGCCCAAATATTAGGAATGGTCCATGAATAATATATTATTAAAGTTCATTTATAATATTTCATATTGACAAGTGAGCATGTAGGAACCAAGAACAAATCCGTGAGGTTGGTAAAGTTCAAAGCGGACAATATATAGCTGGTTGGTTCAAGTTGTTGCATCATCTATCCTATAATATCCAAGATTCACTCGTAATATTTATTAAATGAATAATGATTGTATGTCACAATCCTATCTAAGTAATGACCATCATGGTTTCATCTACTTGGAATAAAATCTAGTGATATGAAGGTCTTTTATGGACTAAGATTTGAAAAATGACCACTTCAAGATTTACATGTCTTTAAGGCGTGTTATTTAACAATCATCTTTTTCTAATTAAATCTCTTGTTGGTCGCCTTTTATTAGTGTTTATATATATTGATTATATGACTCGTGTACATTCACAATAAGTGAACAATCATGTATCCATCCACTCATGTAAACTAATCAAAGAAATAAATACTTTTAATTGTTTGGTGAATATTGAACTTAGACATTTTTAAGACTTATTTTTATTTTAAAATCAAAAGATCGTTACCCCTCTTGATATTTTAGGATACTGGTCCACATTGTGTCAATTTTAACCTAAATACTAACAATGAATAAAAAGGTATTTTTCATATAATTTGTGAGAAAAGAAGGATATGTTTTTAAAAGGTTTGGAATATCGATCTAATACACCTTTTAATGTAAGTCGAACCCTTAAAAAAATTTAAAAATAAGTTATAAAAGCCAATGCAAATGTATGGATGAGTTTTGATTTTTTATCATTTCAAATAAAAAAACCATGTGAATATATATTTTTAAATGTATCAAAGTTCTTACACAAATAAAAACATGTAGCAATACTAAGAATAATAATGAAATGGCAAAGAACATAAAAGAAAACAATAAGAAAAATTCAAGGATTCAACCAAATACATGTAAACACAAATGTCAATCTAATAAAAAAAATTCTCAATTCTAAAGTCTCATCCCAAAAACACATTAAAATAAATAATAGAACAAGATGCAAGATTAAAGACTTGGCTAACATCATTCAAACATAAATGTTAATTCAATAAACATTGTATAATCTTAAAACCTCATTACCAAATACATCAAAATCATCAATAAATAAAGATAATTATTTAAGAGGTATTTAGGATTCAAAATAGATCTTTTAGGGGTGGTTAAGGAGGGCAAAAAAACTTTAATAGTAGAGAATTACTATGGAATCAAGAGATGTAGTGTTGCATGTGACAACCACACTTTAAGAGTGGATTATCACGTTTGGTGCATCATTCTATGCACCAACAATATTTGATCGATGTTTGGAGGGACTTGTAATGTGTGCCACTATGTGTCACTTCTTGTGCAACGATGTAGATCACCGTTAACCAATAAGGGAGACTTGACACCTTGAATGTCTAGTGATTAAGGTTCCCTTATTGTTATCTCAATTTTCTCTATTTAAATGCTCACAAAAAAGTTATTGGGTTATAAAAACTTGTATAGTTGAGTAGTGCTCATCAAAGGGTGAAGAATGACGATGATCTTACCTTGTTTGGAGGTCAAAAGTGAGTAAAATCAAATAGAGAAGTTTCAGGGTTATTTTTCTCTTCTTTAATTAGTGTTGATGCATGGGTTGTTGTTTTAAGATGATTGAGGGTTTTATAAGAAGGATTCAAGATAAAGATAACGGTGATGTTCTCTTTGAAAATGGAGATTGGAAATGAGACAAGTTAAGGGAGAGTTTTGGCTTTAAAAAGAGAAAGATGAGGTTAGGGGTTTTCTTTTTGAAGAGTGCTTTTCTAGGGTTTGTTTCTCCATATTTAAGTTTATATTCTCTAAACAACTTTATGATGGCTAGGGTTTTGATAGAAAAGATAATGAATAGTGTTTTATGGTTAAAGGCTTAGTAGAAGAAATGATGAATAATGTTTTTTTTTTAATTTGGTAAGCCCTCTTTTCTCTACAACTCATTCATTTATTTATAGCTCATAAATTGTGTTATTTTTTTAGTTACTTGGTCCGTAAGTAACTAAATCTCACTTTGATCTCTCATTATTTTATGTTTTAACCAATATAGTTTTTGTCATTTTCTTTTATTAATTACTTAAGTTTCCAAGCAACTCATTTTATCTCGATCTCTCATTTTTCTTGTTTTGCACTTTAAAACTTTGTCCACTTTGCTTACTATTTTGATTTTTGATTTTTTGATTTTGGTTTTAGTTTTTCTCAAGAAACACTGTTAATGTCAATTTGATGGGAAAAATAATTAAGAAATACAAAATGGACACGAATGCATTAAAATTATATTTTTTTAATGTGATTTTTTTTAAAGACATCAACAAGAGAAAAGTAATTGAAAATTACAAAAAGGATGTGCGGATGGCCACAATGTGTTGAAAACACTTTTTTAGTTGTTTTGATTTTTTATTTTTAAAAAATATTTTGAAAAAAAAAGGATCAAAACTTGAGTTATGACGATTTGTTTTGGTTTATTTTTTATAAGACAATCACGGTCTTATGATATGGGTTGAGAGTTTAACTAGTTAGCTTGTGTTGACATTAGTCAATATAGTATGTTGTTATCTTAATATTTTTTTAAAAAATATATATATGTTACCATCTTAATTTTTTAAAAAGATATCATCTGCTATGTATTAGGTTTTTAATTCAAAATCAATGTTTTTCTCCTAAAAAACATGTTAACAATGCCCAAACTTTTGTTTTTAATATTAAAAAGTTTCTATGGATTTTGGTTTGTATTCAATATTATATCTACAAAACATGTTTCTACTTATAATATTTACATCATTTCTACAACTGTAAATGATAATTTTTTTCTTCTACTTTTGATCACATTCTGTAATATGCTTAGTTGGATAAGATAAAACTTGTAGTATCATGTGTGTAGTTTGTATTACAAAATACAATTGTACATATAATATAAGTATTGTTAATATTTTATTATAGAGATATAATATTTTCAAATACTTTTTGTATAAAATTCATTAAATATTTTTTTATATCTATAAACCCTAAAATTAATTTTTTTAACACAAAAAAACTCAAATGGGTTAAAGAAGAAAGGTTATGGGAGGTTTTTTATGTGAAAATTTTGTTCTGGGATTAGACATATACGAAATAATTTTGACATTAGACAAAAAAATTATATATAATGAGAGTGCTTTCGTGGTGGAGTTAGGTGGATAGGCATTCAACTAATAAAAAATGTAAATATTAATAAGAATTAATTAATTAATTAATTAATTAACTATAAACTACCATAGGAGAGTGTTTTATTGTACCTTTTTATATAGAGTATTATTTATAGGAATAATATTTTTTTTTTATAATTAATATTTTATAATTTTATTTTTTAATATTAGATTTTTTTCTATTTAGTTATCACACTCTCATGACACAAATCCTAAGCTTGATAAGATAACCTAATTTGACAGGTTAACCCAGTTGACTTATATTTTTTTTTAATTAGTTTTTTGTCTTCTAGTTTTATCATTTAATATTGATTTAATTAAAAATTAAACTTCATGATTTATTTTATTTACTTTTCATTAGATTATCTTGATCTCATGATATGAAAATAATCTATTTTTTTATGTCTTTTATTTATTTATTTTTAATTTTATCATTCAACAGTAGGTTGGTAGAATTGAGTTTTATAATCTATTTTGATTTACTTTTTATGAGAATATCTTAGTCTTAAAATCAAAGTCACAAGTTTTGACATTTTAACCCTGATTAAATCATGTTTGTTTTTTTGTTTTCTTTCTAAGAGGTTATATTGGTTTCATTACCTAGCTCACGAGTCCTTCAACATTCAACTTGCTTTTTATTAGGTTATCTTTGTCTTATAACCCTGGCTGCGGGTTAATCAAATTGAGTTATTTTTTTAAATTGATTTTTTCCTCAATTTCATCAAATAATATTGTGTTTAGCTGGGAATTAGGTTTCATAATTTATTTATTTTTGTTTTTCATTAGATTATCTTAGTCTAATGATTAGGTAATGGCGCTTAACAGTTAACTCGGGTTACCTTGACTTATTTTTTATGTCATTTTTTTAATTAAGATTTTTACAAATTTTATTATTCAACATTATGTCTGATAGGAACAATTGAGAATCAAACTTTATAATTTATTTTAACTTTGTCTCTATAGGGTTATCCTAGTCTCAAGACTAAAATCGTGAATTTGACAGGTTAACATGGGTTAAATCAAGTTTTTTTTTGTTTTTTTTATAAGATTATCTCAGTCAAAAGACTCAAGTTATGAGTTTGGTGGATTGACTCAGGTAATTTTTTTTTTAATCTTGTCCTTCAATATTGGGTTGATTAGGGATTGAAATTTATAATTTGTTTTGATTTGCTTTTCATTGGGTTATCTCAGTCTTATGATCAGGGGTGCAAGTTTGACATGTTAACCCGGGTTGTTATAGGTCCTTTTTTAATGATTTTGTTTTCAATTTCATCCTTCAATATTGGGTTAATTGAGAATTAGGTTTAATAATTTATTTTAATTTGTTTTCTATAGCATTATCATAGTCTCATAACCTAGGTCATAAAGGTTGTCCAAGATCAATATAATATGTTGTTATTTTAATATTAAGAAAAGATATCATCTTGAAATTTTGTTTAGTCAACATTTGCTTTCATGGGTTATATGAGTTGTTTTTTTATCAGTAAAGTCAACCGGGTTATATTGGATAAACCCTCATATGATTTAAATTTTTTTTCTGCTAGGAAAAAAATTAGCAATATTTGATTTTTTTTATATTTAAGAAAAAATTGACTTGATCTACAACGTAACGCGGGTCAATTATCTAGTTGTGAACTAACTCTAAAGGAGAAATTATTGTTTGTTTTTTTTATAAAGTACTATTAATTAGAACAATATTTTTTTAATTTTTTAATTTAACATTAGATTTATTGAAAACTGAACTTCATAATTTATTTTAATTTGTTTTCTATAAGGTTATCATAATCTTAGAATTCGAGTCACAAGTTTTTTGGGTTAACCTTGTTGACTCAAGTTTTTTCTAGTCCTTTTTTGTAACTGTTTTTTTTTCCAATATTATCCTTCACCATTTGAGTTGATTGGAAATTAAGCTTCATAAAGCTTACTTTTTATAAGATTATCCTAGTCTTATTGCCTAAGTTAAGAGTTTGTCAGGTTAAACCGAGTTGACTTAGTTTTATTTTTATTTTTTATCGATGTTTTTTTCAATTTAATCATTTAATATTGGATTGATTAGGAATTGAATTTCATAATTTATTTTAATTTATTTTCTATTAAGTTATCTTTTTCTCATGATCAAGGCTTGATAAGTTAAACTAAGTTGACTTAAGTTTTCTTATCCTTTTTGTAATTGATTTTTTTTTAATTTTATTCTTTAACATGGAATTAATTAAAAATTGAGCTTCAATATGTTGTTTAATTTACTTTCTATAAAATTATCACGGTCTCATGACACGAATCATATATTTTATATGTTAATTTGGGTTGACCTGAGTTGATCTAATATATTATTGTTTTAATATTTTTTTAAGAAAAATACAGTCTTGAAGTTGTTTTTAAATCAAATTATTTTTTTATTGCCTAGAATGCAATTAATTCCCTGAATTTAAAATATGGAATTTAATTAAATACAAATAAACTCAATCAAACAATTTAATTGCTTTGATATAAAGAATCTGGTTAATTAGGTGGATATAAATTAGGAACACCAAACGTTATTGGACTGACTTTTATCGCAAGCATCACTTGATGATTTATATTATTCTGCTTGCAGACGGCAACTGTAAGGTAGAAAATATTGGCAAAAATAAATAAAGAAAATAGAAAGAAGAATATATTTATTCTTTCTACTTTGCGTCAGTTTTTGGGTATTGGCTGTCCAAGGAATCTGTCTGCAACACAAGGCCTTGGACGGATGGATTCGTTTTTCTTAAAAAATCAAACGTAAAGGGGCCGACGTCATGCGTATCTTAATAATTTTTTTAAGATAATAATAACGTTGTTTTATTTTTTATCAGCCGACACATCAATTTGAGTTTTAAATCGGAATTATTTTTTAAAATTATCTTAAAATAACCCTAGATAATGATGATTCAAAGTGATGGGAAAGACCAATAACATATGTATATGATTGGGAAATAAATTAGCATTTTATTATATTATTTTTTAATTTAATTTATTTTTCAATTTAATTCTTTATTATTATTATTTTCATTAGTTTTTAGTTATAATAGATTTGGCCATTATTGGTTCAATTGCTATTTAACAAATTAGCTTAAGACTTTGGTTTTTTTCTTCTGTGCTTTTTTAATAAAATTTTTCTTTAATTTTATTTTTTAAAATTAAGTTACTAGACCTTAAGCTAATTTATTATTGTTTTTATTTTTTGTTCTATGAGCTATTCTAATTTCATATCACATAGATTAATTAAGTTAACTTAAATAAAGTTATTATCGCCTAAATTTTTTGTTTTTTATATTTGACTTGTTGCAGCAAAAAAAAATCTAATGATTTATTGGACATGATTACAACTCCCTATTTTAATTTCAATTAGGATATGTTATTTGAACTACATTGATTGTACTCAAAATTTATATATGGTATTATTTGATATGTATCATAATTATTAAAATAGCCTAACATAATGGATTAATATAGAAAATACTGATCCTGACCAATGATATTTTTCAAGATGAAATAAAAATGATATTTATACACTTTTTTAATATAATTTTTTATCTCAGATTTATATAATGTAACCTCTAATTAATTATTAATTTTTTTAATGTTTTAATTTTATCCCAGTTTTTGTTAATTAAATTTTTATAGTTTGATGCCTTTTGCAGATTAGTCTTTAACTGTGAATTTTATCGGTTTAACCTTTAATTAACCTCAAAACTTTAATTCTTTTATAATTTGACACATGATTTCAATTAATTAACTTGATAAAAATAAAATTTGATCTCTTAAAATTCTAAAATTCTCAATTAAGTCCAAATTAGGCCCCCAAACTTAATTTTTAGCAATTAAGTCCCAAATAAAATTAACTTGACTCTTTTAAAGTATAATTAAGTCCTTATACTTAATTAAATCCTTCAATTGGACCCAGATTAATTCTTAAACATAATTAAAATTTAATTTGGCCCATGATTAAATCAAAATGATCTATTAAAAATTTGATTATGTCCTTGAACTTGATTTTTATGTAAATTCATTTAATAATCATTCAATTTGACTTTGAATTTGCATTGTTTTCTATTTTTTAACATAATATGGTACAATTAAACCTTTAAATTTCCTCCAAAATTGTTGTTTAATTCCCCGACCTATTTTCCTCGCATTATGAGTCTTTATTTCATTTTTTATTTTTATTTTAAAAAATAAATTTTAAAGAATAACTTAGAATTAGATTATGACATTAACAATATCTAAACTTTTGTTTTTAATGGGAAAAAGTTTTTTGATGGATTTTGGTTTGTATTCAATATCATATCTACAAAAACATGTTTCTATTTATAATATTTACATAATTTCTACAATTATAAATGATTATTTTTTTCTTCAATAGAAAAAATTGTTTCAACAACTATTTTAAGAAAAATCCTTTTCATTCTTCTACTTTTGGTCACATTTTGTAATATGATTAGTTAGATAAGAAAAAACTTGTAGTATCATGTGTGTACTTTGTATTACAACATACAATTATACACATAATATAAGTATTGTTAATATTTTATTGTAGAGATATAATATTTTAAAATACCTTTTGTATAAAATTTATTAAATATTTTTTATATCAATAAACCCCAAAATATTATTTTTTTTTCACACAAAAAAAACTCAAATGGGTTAAAGAAGATAGGTGATGGGAGGTTTTTTATGTGAAGATTTTGTTTTGGGATTAGATAGATACAAAACAATTTTGACATTAGACAATATATATATATATATATATATAATGATGGCGTTCCGGTAATTATCCTTTAAACCTACGAATTTAAAGTTTAAATGGGCTGGTGGAGTTAGGCGGATAGCCATTCAACCAATGGAAATATTAATAAGAAATGTAAATATTCATAAGAATTAATTAATTAACTATAAACTAAAAGAGGAGGGGGTTATACTGTACCTTTCTACATATAGCATTATTTATTATAATAATATTTTGTTTTATTTTTTATTTAATTTTTTTGTTTAATTTTATTTTTTAATATTAGATTTTTTTCTATTTATTTATCACACTCTTATGACACGGATCTCAAACTTGACAAGTTAATCCGGTTTGGTAGGTTAACCCCATTAACTCAGATTTTTTTAATTAGTTTTTTTTTTCTAGTTTCATCCTTTAATATTGATTTGATTGAGAATTAAACTTCATGATTTGTTTTGTTTACTTTTCATTAGATTATTCTGACCTCGTAACATGATAATAATGCTGAATGAATTAACCTGGGTTAACTAGAGTTGTTTTTTATGTTTTTTATTTAATTATTTTATTTAATTTTATTATTCAACATTATGTCGGTTAGAATTAAGTTTTATAATCTATTTTAATTTACTTTTTATGAGAATATCTTAATCTTAAGATCAAGATCACGAGTTTCAAAATTTTAACCCTTGTTAAATTAGGTTGTTTTTTTTTTTCTTTCTAAGATGTTATATTAGTTTCATTACTTGGGTCATGAGTCCTTCAACATTGAACTTGCTTTTTATTAGATTGTCTCTGTCTCGTGACCCGGGTTGCGATTTAACCTAATTGATTCATTTTTTAATTGATTTTTTCCTTAATTTCCTCAATTAGTATCATGTTTATTCGGGAATTAGGCTTCATGATTTGTTTTTATTTTTTTATTAGATTATTATGATTTCATGACTTGGTAATAGTACTTAACGGTTAACTCAGGTCACCTTGAATTATTTTTTATGTCAATTTTTTAATTAAGATTTTTACAAATTTCATTGTTCAACATTAGATGTGATAGAGATGATTGAGAATCAAGCTTTATAATTTTTTTCTCACTCTTTCTCTATAGTGTTATCCTAAGCTCAAGACTAAAGTTGTGTATTTGACAGGTTAACCTAGGTTAAATCAAAATTATTTTTTTTATTTTTTCTATAAGGTTATCTCGGTCTGATGACCCGAGTCATGAATTTGGTGGATTAACTCAGATTGTTTTTTTATGTTTTTTTCATTGATTTTTTTAATCTTGTCCTTCATTATTGGGTTGGTTAGGGATTGACATTTATAATTTGTTTTGATTTGCTTTTCATGTGATTTTCTCGGTCTTATGATCAAGGTTGCAAGTTTGATATATTAGTCCAGGTTTTTTTTAGGATCCTTTTTTAATTTATTTTTTTTCAATTTCATCATTTAATATTGGATTAATTGGGAATTAGGCTTAATAATTTATTTTGATTTGCTTTCTATAACATTATTATAGTCTCATAACTCGGGTCATAAATTTGACATCTTAACCCGGATTGTTCATGATCAATCCAATATGTTATTATTTTAATATTAAAAAAAAGATATCGTTTTTAAATTTTATTTAGTCAAAATTTGCTTTCACGGGTTATATAAGTTGTTTTTTGACCAGTATATTCAACTGGGTCATATTAGGTAAACCCTTACATGGTTTTTTTTTTCTACTAAGAAAAAAAACATTAACAATATTTGAATTTTTTTTATGTTCAAGAAAAAATTGGCTTGATCCACAACGTAGCACAGGTTAATCATCTAATTATGAACTAATTATGAAAGAGAAATTATTGTTACTTGGGTTAATCATCTAATTATGAAAGAGAAATTATTGTTACTTTTTTCATAAAGTATGTTAATTAGAATATTTTCTTTTTAATTTTATCATTTAACATTAGATTTATTAGAAATTAAACTTCATAATTTATTTTAGTTTTTTTTCTATGAGGTTATCTTAATCTCATGACTCGAGTCATAAGTTTTGATATTAACATGGTTGACGTAATTTTTTTTCGATCCTTTTTTATAAATTTTTTTTCAATATTATCCTTCATTATTTGAATTAATTGAAAATTAAGCTTCATAATTTGTTTCAACTTACTTTTTATAAGATTATTTTGGTCTCATTACCTAAGTTAAGGGTTTGTTAGATAAAATCTAGTTAACTCAAGTTTTTTTATTAATTTTTTTAATTTTGTTATTAAATATTGGATTCATTAGAAATCAAACTACATAATTTATTTTGATTTGCTTTCCATTGAGTTATTTTTATCTTGTGATTAAGGCTTGACAAATTAACTCACGTTTTCTTATCATTTTTGTAAGTAATTAACATTGGGTTGATTAATAATTGAGTTTCAATATATTGTTTGATTTACTTTTAATGAAGTTATCACAGTTTAATGACACGAATTATATATTTTACATATTAACTTTAGCTTATCTTAGTGGATCTAATATATTATTATTTTAATTTATTTTTTAAAAAATGTTGTTTTGAAATTGTTTCTAGTCAAACTATTTTTTATTATTATCTAGGATACTTTTGAACATGCTATTTATTTGAGTTGTTCTTATTTATGGTAAATATATTTTTGTTGTATTTTGTAATTAATTGCCTGAATTTAAAATATTGAATTTAATCATATACAAATAAACTCAATCAAACAATTTAATTGCTTTGATCTAAATAATTTGGTTAATTAAGTGGATATAAATTAGGAATATCACACGTCATTGGAATATCAAACGTCATTGGACTGACTTTTATCGCAAGCATCACTCGATGATTTATATGATTCTTCTTCCATATAGTAATTGTCAGATAGAAAATATTGACAAAAATAAATAAAGAAAATAGAAAAGAAGAATCTATTTATTAACAATATTTTAAAAGATGTGGGGAAAGTATTATAGCTTTTTTAATTTTTATTTTTTTGTTTTGTTTTTTTACATGTTTTTTTTTTATTTTCTCATGATTGACTTTTTTTAAAAAAAATATTTATATATTTTTTTAAAATTATTTTTTTTGATTTTATTTATTAACAATATTTTAAAAGGTGTGGGAAAGTATTATAACTTTTTTAATTTTTATTTTTTTTTTACATGTTTTTTTGTTTTCTCATGATTGACTTTTTAAAAAAAAACATATTTGTATATTTTTTTAAAATTATTTTTTTTGATTTTTTTTAATATTGAATTGATTGAGAATTTAACTTTGTCATTAGAAAAAAAAATATAAATTACTACAATATTTTTTCTACAGAATTTTTTTATGATTTTTTTTTAAAATGGTCATTTTTGTTTTTTCATATTGAACTGGTTGAGAATTTAACTTTGTAGTTTTTTTATTGATTGAGAATTTAATTTTGTCATTAGAAAAAAAAAATTACTACAATATTTTTTCTATATAATTTTTTTATGATTTTTTTAAAATGATCATTTTTGTTTTTTTTTGTTTTTTCATATTGAACTGGTTGAGAATTTAACTTTGTAGTTTTTTTATAAAAAATACTACAAATTATTATAGTAGTTCTCTCATATGATTTTTGTTTTTGTACAATATTTCTCCATATTTTTTAAATTATCTTCGTTGAATTTATTTTTATAATATTGATTTGATTGAGAATTTAGCTTTAACTTTCACTACATGTTTTTTTATTTATTTTGCTTTTTTGTTTTTTCCTCAAAATTGTCTTTTTTTCCGTGTTTTTTTTAGATTATTTTTTCAATTTTAATTTTTTAATATGGAGCTGGTTGAGAATTTAGCTTTGTAAATAATATTGATTTAATTGAGAATTTAGCTTTAGCTTTCACTACATGTTTTTTTTTTATTTTGCTTTTTTGTTTTTTCCTCAAAATTGTCTTTTTTTCTGTGTTTTTTTTTTAGAATTATTTTTTTAATTTTAATTTTTTAATATAGAGCTGGTTGAGAATTTAGCTTTATAGTTTTTTCTTTAAATCACTGTTGAGTGCTATAGTGTTTTTCTATATGATTTTTTTTTCAGAATTATCTTGTCGAATTTATTTTTTTATACTAAGCTGATTGAAAATTTAACTTTATAATTTTTTCTTTATAACACTATTGATTGTCAAGGAGTTCCCCTACATAATTTTTTTTGTTATATTTTTTTTAAAATATTATCTTTACTATTAAACTGGTTAAAAATTATAATTATAATTTTTTTCATAAAACACTATAAATTTCTCCATAAAATATTCGAATTTATTGTTTTATACTAAATTGATTGAAAATTTAACTTTATAGTTTTTTCTTTATAACACTATTGATTGTCAAGGAGTTCCCCTACGTAATTTTTTTTTGTTATATTTTTTTTTAAATATTATCTTTACTATTAAACTGGTTAAAAATTATAACTATAATTTTTTTTATAAAACACTATAAATTTCTCCATAAAATATTTTTATATTTTTTTTATAAATCTATAATAACATACAATTATACTACAAGCTCACGACACCACGCAGCCATGTCACCTAGTTGTTTCTACATGGCGTCAGTTTTTGGGTAGAATTCACGGGTGGTATTGCTTGTCCAAGGAATCTGTCTACAACACATGACCTTAGATGGATTCGTTTTTCTTCAAGAATCAAAAGTAAAGGGGCCGACGTCATGGGTACATTCAGATGGCTGTCCAAAGCATTGTTATTGCACTTTATTCATGGGTTTATCCAGGATAATGTCTGGATTATAATTCTAGCTAATTTGTTGTTGTTTTAACCTTTTATTCTATAAGCTATTCTAATCTCATATCACATAGATTGGTTAAGTTAACTAAAATCAAGTTGTTATTGTCTGGATTTTTTTAATTTTTTTTTTTTACATTTGACTTGTTGCCAACAAAAAAAAAATCTAGTGTTCCACTGGACACAATTACAACTTCCTATTTCAATTTCAATGACGTATATTATTTGAACTACATTTACTGGACTCAGAATTTATATATAGTATTGTTTGATATGCATCATAAATATTAAAATAGCCTAACACAATGGGTTAATAAAAAAAAATAAAGATCTAAAACCTACTAAGAAAATTTTTCAAGTTGAAATAAAAAAGATATTGATTTGTTCCGACTAATCCGTAATCTAATTTACCTAACCAAACTTGAAAAAAAAAATTATAAAAATAATGTTTAATAAAAATGATTGACCCAATTGAACCAATCACCCACAAGTTAATCTAGACATTTTTATAAGTTAGTTCTCGAATCAAGTATGACAGCTATAATATATATATATATATATGGTATTTTAATATGTGTGTGTGTGTTTTGCATTTACACTCTTGGATGTCACGCATGGGTGAGGAGCCATTTTGAATAGCCAAACCACAAGGAAAAGTCGCCAACTTTAGATCCAGCTGTAATCGCACACTTGCATGTAGGTTAAGCTACACAGTGATTTTTAGGAAATTATTTATACTAGTATTGCTCTTGTTCAACCATATTTAACTTTTGAGTTTTCATGAAAACTGATGCATTATGCTAAATAAATGAGTGCAATATTATATTTTTGTTAATAAATGGCACCAGTCCTATCTAAAAAAGAAAATGAAGTTGGAGTCGAAACTGCATCATAGATTAATATTGCTTCTTAGCTAGTACAGGGCAATGTCTGTTTCGCACCAGCATCCTTTCCCACAAGGCAGAGAGCAGCGGTCATTTCACAGTTTTGGTGGTGATGTTCTTGTTCGTTTGGCATCGATACCTCCCCCAAAAACTACATATAGAAATTCCCATAAAGATACCCCAGAGATTTAAACATATCATGGGAATAAGAGCGAGGGATCGAATTCGCAACCAACAAAGCCATCTCCATTGCAAGATAATGGGAAACCTAATTAATTAATTTTGCTTCGAATTATTGTGAATAATTGATGTAATACTGTATGATAATTGCTGAACCATGACCATTAATTTGGTAGCTTACATGGTCAAATTCATGCTTAGTTGATGTAGTATAATGGGAAAAAAACTAGGGTTTCATAAATTTTAAAATTACAGCTAAACTATAGATAATTCTGATTTAATAAACTCTAAATATCATTAAATTTATTGAAAAACAAGCTATACAATCCTATTTATACATGTTTTAGAGCTAAATCATCATGCTTATAGATTAATGAATTCTAAATATCATTAAATTCATTCAAAAATGATCTCGAACTTGCCAACTTTATAAAGAATTTGAGCAAAACTTTAGCTGGAGTTGAAAATTTTAATTAGTTCTCATGAGGTCGAGAACTACTGTTTACTATATATTATAATAAATTTATGTTATAGAATATAGTGATCATGGCCCGCTAATATGCTACAGTCAATTTGATTTTAAGTTAGCGGAACTTAATTGGCATATATATTCTAGCAAATATAATGTGACCCTCGGAATAATTCTTAACCTTTACTCAAGTCAAAAGAGATAAAGATAATAATAATAAAAAAAACATTTCTTCCTAAAAAGATAAAACTTCATTAGTTCTAAAACTGTCTCATTTTTATTTTTATTTTTAAAACTAAATAATTTTTTTTTATATTTGTCTTTTTATGTCTGGTAACATTAACCAAATATAAATGAGATTTTTTTTTTATTTCAATATAAACATAGCATCCAAATAATTTTTAAATACTATATATTTAATCAAGTCTCAAATATATTATTCACATCATTAATTATTGTGAATTAATTGATTATTATCAACCCAGTCAGTTTATAATTCGGGCCTTGTGCTGAGTAGACTTTCGAATCAGGTGTGATAATATTTCGTGTATCCATCTTCTGCTATAAATATTATACCCACTCTACAACTTCTTCTGCATCATCAACCAGATATTTCTTTCTAGGATATAAACCAAAGATGGGTTCTTACAAACTATAGTTCATATTCATTTCTTGCATCCGTTTACATCAGTTACAGTTAGACATACCAATTTTTTCCACTAGTTCTGTTTGCCAAATTTGGGTTTAATTTGAAGAGTGTATCATGTGGAACAAGATACAGAAGTCCAATCGGAAATTACCCTGCCCTGAAGCAGACAGTCTCCATCATCAGAATATTCAACCTGAGACGGAGACAGTTCATGGTGAAAAACTGGCTCTGCAGTGGGTGGGCTGCGATGCTTGTGTAGATAATAACGGGTGCATGTGTGATCACAGCACCCAAGATTTAAAGAGTGTTGTAAATGAAGCAGATGTTGAGGATCATACCGAGGCTAATAGTTCCTTCGCGCATTCTGTCCTCAACATGATTGGAATGCTCATAGGTAAGACTTTCAAATTTCTTGATTCCATCTTCTTAATATATATGAAGGTGCAGGAAGTTAGGGTTTTTTTTTTTTTCCTTGTCACAGGGCTTGGGCAGTTATCTTCTCCATATGCTTTAGAAAGTGGAGGATGGGCTTCTGCATTCTTGCTGGTTGGAATAGGTGTAATATGTGCGTATACATCCCATCTGCTTGTAAAATGCCTTGAAAAGAGTCCCAGATCAAGGAGCTATGTTGATATTGGACAGCATGCATTTGGCTCCAGAGGAAGACTTTTGGCTTCGACCTTCATTGATGTGGAGATTTTCATGACCCTAGTTTCCTATACCATATCACTGCATGACAACCTTATAACAGTATTTGCAGGGACACAACTTAGGCTTCCAATATGGACCAAATTATCTACATCTCAGTTACTAACCATGATCGGGGTGCTGATAGCACTTCCTAGCCTGTGGCTGACAGATCTCTCTTCCATATCTTTCCTTTCATCCGGCGGCATTCTCATGTCCATTGTCATTTTCACTTCCGTGGCATACATTGCCATCTTCCAAGTTGTGAAAGCTAATCATAGTATACCTGTTCTCCACCTCCATAAGATTCCTGCCGTATCTGGCCTTTACATCTTCAGTTATGCTGGCCACATCGTGTTTCCCAACTTGTATAAATCCATGAAGGATCCATCTAAGTTTACCAAGGTATCATTGATCACTTCCAATTAATTGTTTTCTCCTCAGCTCAAACTACAGTACTTGATTTGCTCCTTTTCTTCTTCTTCCGAATAAAGCTTCATGAATATTACGTTTTCTATGATGTGATATGTTGGAGAATATTTTGCTCACCCATAATTTCCACTTCCAGGTGTCTATAGTGAGCTTCGCTTCGGTGATAGCACTTTACACATCATTAGCATTCACGGGAGCCAAATTATTCGGCCCTGAAGTAAGCTCTCAAATAACCCTAAGCATGCCTCGACATCTTATCATTACAAAGATTGCACTATGGGCAACCGCGATAACACCCATGACCAAATATGCCCTTCAGTTTGCGCCCTTCTCCGTCCAGATGGAACACAGCCTTCCTGGTTCTTTTAGCTCCAGGACCAAGAGGATCATACGAGGCGCTGTGGGCTCATTCCTTCTACTAATAATACTAACTATAGCACTTTCCGTTCCATATTTTGAGCATGTGCTCAGCCTTACAGGCTCCCTTGTGAGTTTCAGCATTTGCATAGTTTTCCCCTGTGCCTTCTATATCAAGATTTCATCGGCTCAATTATCTAAGTTTTCCCTGATCCTAAATGCGACCCTTATTGCATTTGGGCTACTTCTTGGGGTCGCTGGGACTATATCCTCTTCAAAGTCGATCTTTACAAGTCTAAAAAGAGATCACTCTGCCCGAAAAAAATAAGTTTATGATCCAGAGATCGATTATCCACAATCCTGAACTCTTTTCCACTCCAGCTATCTACCTGATTGATACGCAAAAATAACTGGGCTGCTGCTGCTGCATACAAGGCGATATATGTAGTTGAAGCGGGCTAGCTGATGCTCCCACAATAAATTTTCTTACATTGTAAGACATGGAAAGAGTTTTTGGGTTTATGCAATTGCAGTGACAACTTGCACAAATCGATTCTCTTGTTGTAAATTTACTTATAAATCATAAAACAAGGTTGCTTTATATTAGCCAGAAAAGGTATCACTATCACTGAAAAAAAAGTGTGGTTTAAAATAGTACTCTTCTGCTGCATGGGCTCTCCCAAGAGGAGAAGCCCGGCTCCACGAGGAGGAGCCCCTCTTCTTCTGCTTTCTTGTATGGTTATTTTTTATTTATTTATTTATTTATTTTTAATAAGTCTAGACAACTTAGCCAAACTTAATTCTTTCTTATAAGTTTTTTTAGGATAGTACTTTAATATTTTATATTAATTTAATACTTATTTTTTTAATAAAATACAATTCAAAATATCACACATATATAATTATAAATACTTCATAAATCCTTCAAAAACAAGGTTCATAATCTCTTCATGCTTAACATTTTTAATATATATATTTTTATAGTCTATCTTTCTAAAATATCATTACAATTTTTTTCTCTATAAAGTTATTAACTTTACCATCAAAGAGTTCTCATATCCATTAAAATGGACTTTTTATAGGTACCAATTACTAAACATCATCTACTACTACCATAGTTATCAATCACCTTAATTTAATAGACATCATCTACTACCAACCACCTAAACTTTTCATATCAAGCCACCATGTAAGCCCTATCTAAAATATTTTGAGATATTAAAAATTAAACCCGGAGATAAAAAGAGTTAGGCTAGTTTTAAGGAAACTTAGATTAAATTAAATAAAAAGGGTGAAATTAAAAGTGATAAAGGAGTGCATAACATAAATTTTTAGAAGAGAAAATAAATGGGGACAAAAACAAAACAATAGAACCATGAGGGGTCAATGTGTAACTATGAAAAGTTAGAGCTATAAATGCTCTATTTCTTCCTCCTCAAAATTGATAGCATATAGAGAAAATAGGGGGAAGGAAATTTTCAATTCATTTCACCTAATTTAGAGAAAAATCACAAAAATTAGCAAGGTTTATATGAGATTAAGGTTACCTAGCAGGGGAAACTTCATCCAAGGAAGAAATTAGCTAAATTAAGTAAAAGAGTTATGAAAGTTAAAGAGATAAAGGGGTTGGCCAAGAGGAATAATAAAGAGGAGTTGAAAATTTTAAATAGGTTAGGAATTAAAACACACTTTATCATTAGGTAGGAGGCCTTGGACTTTAATATGCAAGCCTAATTGAATTTGATCACTAATTGATGCTTTAATCATAAATATTATGTTAGGGTTTTTAAGTGGATTTTAGGGATATTGAGGAATTGATGTGAAATGATGGAATTGAGTTAGTGTAGAGTTAAAATAATCTAAAATCATGAATAATTAGGGAAAAATTTGAAGTGTTGGGTTATATAGGGTGTCACCACCTTATGCTTGGGAAAAGAGAGTTTGGTTAATTTAATGAGCTTGTTGATTTTAAAAAAATTGATATGTGTTAATGTATAAATAAAAGCTTATAATAGATTTTATCTAAATTATTCCATTGTTAGTGTGAATTGGGTTGGTTGGTTTTATAAGGTTTTATTTAGTGATGTTATATGATGCAAAACATGGCAATGGTTGTTTTAAGTTGTGAGAAGTTAAATAGATATATTTGGTTGTTTATTTAACCATTAGATAAAAACTAGATAGTTTTGTTTCTTTAATTACAGAGAAAATTAAAACATGAAAATGTATGATTTATAATGGGTTCCTTCATAAAAAATATAGCTAGTGATGTTAGCTTTCTAATAAGATTGACATCGCTTTATTTAGAATGCTAAAACTCTAGATATGGACAAACAATTTGAGGTGAGGTTAAATTAGGATTGTATTAGACAACTTTAGTGAGTTATAAAATTGGTAGTCTAGGTGCGTAAAAAGAAAAATTGGATTTTCTTTTTTTTAGTAAAAATATAGTGTTGCATCTTAGATTTTTTATGCAAATAAACCACATTTGAAAATGAACTTTATGACATCAATTATGATTTAAATAAAGAATAATATTCTTGAATGATTAAATTAAGTTGGTTAGAAATTGATTAATTAATTTCTACTCTATTTATATATTGTTCTTAATATAAGACCAAATCGGTGGAGGTTGTCCAGATGAAGTGCATGTATGCATGAATGTGTGGGGATTATAAAAGTTTCTTTTTAATTTTTAAGTAAACTAATAAAAAGGGATTAAGTGAGAAATTGAAATGAAAATGTCTTAAGCTTGTAACGACATCTCATTCATGCTAGGAGTGATCCTTATTCTATCTTATATTTTATTATCTAGACTAGAAATATTATGTGTTTACTTTGAAATTATTTTGAATCATGAATAACTTGTAATGTAATGATTAAACTTTAATTTTATTTTGGAGATGTATGAATTTAATATACACATACATAAGTTTTCTTTTAATGCAAATTAATGTTTTGCATTATCGTATGGAAAGTTGTGATATAGAGATCTATGATGATGTCATAATTTATTTTTGGGTTATTTCCAAAATTCATCTTATTTCTTTTCAAAATAAAAATAAATAAATATTAAAAAATATAATAAAAATAATAACAAGAAGGTTGGTGTTTTAGCAAAAGCAAAAAAAATCAAGCTATAATTTTAGACAAAATCAGAAACTTGATTGTACTGTATTTTATCCAAAAAGAAAGAGACAATACAGATTAAAGGTCAAATAAAATGATTATTGCAAGAATCTACTTAAAAATTAATCCTAAGAACATAATTAGATTTTTAATTAATAGGCCAATTTGATTTAATCATGGGTCAATTTAAATTTAAATTTTGTTTAGGAATTAATTTAGGTCCAATTGAAGGATTTAATTAGATTAAGGACTTAATTATACTTTAAATAAGTCAAATTAATTTTATTAGGGCTTAATTGATAAACAAAATTAAGTTTAGAAGCCTAAATTTAGGATTAATTGAGAAGATTGGAATTTTAGGAGATCAAAATTAATTTTTACCAAGTTAATTGATTGAAATCAAGGGCAAAATCATAAGAAAATCAAAGTTTTTAGATCAATTAAAAATTAAATTGAAGAAATTTATAACCAATGAATATTTTGCAAAAGGCATCGATCTCTATGAACCCAATTGGTTGCATTTAAGGATGAAATTAAAGAAATAAATTATTAAAAAATCATACCTAAAAACATATATAAGTTATTAAGTCAATTGATATTTCATAGCAAAACATGAAGAATCATAACGTGAAGAATCAAACTAGTTTATAGTAGTTTTCTTGAGATAATTTAAATATACAAAGTTAACTCTTAAAAAATCATTAAAAAAAATTTAGTTGATATATAAAATAATTCAAAATATCCATAAATATTGAAAAACTCTTACAATTAAAGCTATTAAAGCTATAAATTGATTTAAAAACATACCTAAAAAAGTATTTATGTTATTAAGTCATAAAGTCAACCTTAATCAATTATTTTTATTTTTAAATTTTTAATATTAATCCAGTTTAAATTAGATATAATTAAGTCAATAAAATTTTATTAATTCAATATATTATAGTGTTCAACTAAAATCCTAGCTAAAATTCAAGTTCTAAATATGTAAATGAATGGGACGACATCTTTCATTCTTGTTCTTGATTTTGTTATTTTACTATTTTTTTAAAAATAAAATAATGTAAAAGCCTTTATAACCTGTTAGTTTTCTAAGGGTAGTAATGCCATTTAACTGTTCAAAAAAGGTAATAGACTATTTTAACCCCGCGCAATTGTATAATGAGAAATAGATTCCGTTAAAAGGACTATTTTCCCCTTGAATATAGGCTTTTTGTTTTTCGGAATACAGAGCAAAGATATTTTTCCATTGATTTTAGATAAAGCTTAAAGCGTTAAGAGCAGGGGTGAGTAAAAAAAATGCTTTCTATTCTAATCCCAGCGGCCGTCTCCTTCTCCCTCTCCTTGCTTCTCTCTGTATCCTGTGAAATCTTGTTGCGACACCGGTCCTCTCCATCCGAAGGCTTGTTGTAAGTAACACTGCTTTCCCTATCCACATTTCTCAACGAATCTCTACTGCCATGTCGCAGATCCCTGCTATTTCGAGACATTCTTTCACCATCAGAGTCATTATCAACCATGTCATGGTGTCTTTTTCTTGTCGAAAGAGCCTTGTATTCTGTAAGGCTATGAGAACGCGATCGCTCCCTAACTAGTAGATCTCGCGACATTGATCTACTCCTAGCGTGAATCGGTTGCTTTGATTGTTGTTGGAGAGAAAAATTGTGGCAGGTTCGGTTTTTTTTAAAAAAAAAATTATCAAATAACCGAACCGAATATAGGAGGTTTGAACCGGTTTTAATTTTTAATTTTAGGTTTTATTTAAAAAAAAATCAATTTAATTATGTTTTAAAATAGAAGTGAATCGAAATGAAAATAATCATCCTCGACTGAGAGCAAGGTGAGGGTTTTTAGCTTCCAAGCTTGGGAGCGCGTGGACATGGCTATACGACGAACATGCAACGGTAAGAACATTTATACGAAATAAAACAACCATTACATTTTATTCACTTATGCACCAATTCATCCATTTTATTCACTTTCATTTTATTTCATGTCGTTCTCCCGTCACTAAAATTCCTTTTGAAGAAAGAGATATAATTGAGTTTTATTTCAATTTATACAAATCAAAGACATTCATTTTATGTATTATATTCATAGTTATTAGATACAGTTTAAGGCTCGGGTTTTGATCGGTTAGATTTCCTCAACATCAGCGTTTTAACCTGAATTTATCATAAAATAACATGACTTCTATTTTTTAACATGTTTTAGATAAAAAAAAAAATAGTTATATAAAAAAACTAGAACAGTATTTTGATATAAAAATTAAAAAAAATATTAAAATTTAGCACAGTTAAATCTCATCTAAATTTGATCAAATTTACTGTTAAATCTCATCTAAATTTTACAAATTAACTCATGAAGTTTTTTTAATTTAACCAAATTTACTTCATAAATAAGTGGAAAACAAATCTTCAAAGCTAAACTCTAGATCAATCCAACTACTTTGGTTGAGTTTAAAAATTATAATCATATTCGGCATCTAAGTGTCCGACAAGTCTTATCAAATGCTACATATTTTATTAACAAAAAAAAAACTAAAAAAGAATAGGTTTTTATTAATCCACGTATAATTAACAGTATTGTTTTTTTTTTTAATTTAAATTTTATCTTTCAACATTAAATTTATTGATAATTTTTTCATTAAATTTGTTGATAATTTTTTCATATGATTGTTTTCTCCTTCCTCTATTTCTCATTTACATAATTTTTTTCAATATAATTTTTATAAAATTATTTCAAATTTATAATTTAAATTACAGATTTAATAAGTTAATTTGGCTAACTGAAATTTTTATCTTTTTCTTTTAATTGATTTTTTTTAATTTCATCATTTAATATTGGGTTGATTGAAAATTAGACTTTGTGATTTGTTTTGATTTATTTTCTAAAAAATAATATTCATCTCATGACTCGAATAACGAGTTTAGTAAGTTAACCCATGTTAACTTGATTTTTTTTTGTCAATTTCATCTTTCATTGGGTTGAACTAAAATTGAGTTCATAATTTATTTTAATTTACTTTCCATTAAGTTATTATGATCTCATAACATAGATTTCAAGTTTGATAGATTAACTCGGGTTGACTTGAGTAATTTTTTAATTTTTTTAATAAATATTTTTTTATTTTATTTTTGAACATCAAGTTTATTGAAATTTAAATTTTGTAAACAAAAAATTACTTGCTTTCTATAGGGATTATCATGATCTCATTATTGTTGGCCTTTGAGTCACATGTTAATATTTATATATTTTGATAACAATAATTAAATGAAAATGGACTAATGATATGTTTGGTTGAAATTATGTTCTAACATATTTATATAAAGATCATCAACAAACATGAAGGATTAAATGAAGAAATAAAACAACAAGTCCAAGATATAAAGTAAGTGGATTCATTTTAGTGCTAATTTTGTAAATTTTTATATCTTACTTGATAGCATAAATTAAAATAAATTCACATACTTTACATTGCATACATTATAGGATTGATATTTATTTATTTGGTTCAAGATTCACTAGTTTTAAAACTGTTAAATTTAGATTATGAGTTGAATCAATCAATCACTTGACCATATCAAGTGAATCAATTGACTGCTTCTTCATCAGGAACAAACACCTAGAAATTTACCGAAACTGATCAACAAATTGTCCTAAACAATATGAATTGGTTGACCATTTCATCTATTAGAGGAACGATAATGGCTATAAGATAACTAATTTTTGCTATATGTATAATTGAAGAATTAAGTACAAAAATTAAATATATATCATATACAAGCTATTTTTTAAAAAAAAAACACAATTTTAAATCATCAATTATAAATTATATTTATATTTGTGCATTAAAACCATCATATTTTTTCACAAGAGTATAAATTCTCCATTGACTACACTTAAACATATTCATATGTTTTAAGTGTTATTTAATGAGCTATAGATATATAAGTTTCAATTATATTATTTACACTTTAAGGTAATATTCCTACATTTCAAATAATTATAATCATTCAAGAGTTTAGGTGAAAAACTCTTGATCATTATCAGGTATATCATCAAGGTGAAAATTTTTGAAGATAATATTTCTTCAAGTGGTGAAAAAGGTATTGGTGAGGATTCATTTTTGAGGAGTGGATATGAACTTGTCGGACCACATTAAAAATCGAGTTTGCAATTTCTATAATATATTTTTTACTTTAAATGCTTTAATTTTATTGTTGGTTAATTATGTTTAATTGAGTTAAATGTAATGTTTTTTATTATTAGTGGAAGACTTAATCTACCTCTCTTAGATGTTATTGTTGTCTTAACCTTAAAAACAATAATAACTTGGTATGTTAATTAGCAAATTAACTTGGATTAATCTGAATCGATATGATATGTTATTGTTTTAATTTTTATTAAAAAAATTATTTTAAATCTTTATATTAATTCAAACTATATTTTTATTGATTATCCAAATTAATTTTGAACATATTAAAAAAATAAGTCATTTCAAATCAATTATTATTATATTTTTTAAAAAAAAGTCTATAACAACTACTTAGATATTGAATCTTACCCGCGACAATGAAATAATCTAATTATTATAGAACAACTGTAGTTAGAGTTTGTTTGACTGTGTGGTTCTGATTACTTTTCAAATAATTTTTCGTGTTAAAATATATGTTAGTAATTTTTTATTTTTTAAAAATTATTTTTTATACTAGTATATTAAAATAATTTAAAATATTAAAAATATATTTTTAAAAATTTAAAAATATTTTTAAAAATATTTTTAAAAATATTAAATAAACATTCCCTTTGCTAGCCATGAATCCAAAGAATAAAAAGAAAGTAAAGAAAAGGTCACATCAACATTCTCCTTTTTACCCCAGTGAGCTAGGTAGGGTTAGCCAGGCAGGGATCCAGAATTTGAGACTTTTTTTTTTTTTGTACGTGATTCTGCACACATGGCTTGTCTGGATTTTACTCCCAAACGTGGTAGAATAGGGGCATGTGATTGGGATTTGAGAGGAAAAAAGGAGGAGGCTTATCAGCTCCAAGAAAAGATATATTTTTGGGCAGGCGGGCTTTGAAAATGGTTCTGACGACGGCCATGTGAAGGAAGTTGTTTGATAGGGAAATTAAAGCATAAATGGTCAAGTCCCCACTCAACTGTCAGTGCTTGCTTTTCAATATTTGCCTTCTTTTTCATTCGTGAAGATTGCATGTGACTCTCTCTCTCTTTCGATAATGCTTCTCCTCGCATCACAGCCACAGGAGACCTTCTAGTTGCTTTAAATCCTAGCTAATCCCTCTTTTTAACTCGCATTGCTGGTCTACATATACTAATCAACAAGCTCTATCGCCCAGTCTGTTATCCTCACTAAACGGACGTCCCCCATGAAGATGCAGAAGCAACAAGCTTTCACCTTCCTTCTCCTTACAGTATCTCTCACATTTCCCTCTCTGATCCACTGTACGTGATCTTCTCTCGTTTTCTCTCTTTCACACGCACATTTGCACATAATGCTGATGTTTATTAGAAGCAAATCATTGTTAAATGAGGAGAAATTGACTTCGAGATTTGCAGGTTCGGGGGCCAACTGTGCAACCAATGCTCCAAGTGTCCAGCAGACTCAAGTGGGGAATGGTAATCCTCCAAGATTTATGGTTGAAGTGCAAAACAACTGCCCTATGTGCCCAGTTATCAACATCCACTTGAAATGTGGAAGCTTTCCTCAAGCTCTCGTCAACCCTAGGTTGCTCAAAGTGGTAGCCCCAGATGACTGTGTCGTAAATGGAGGCTTGCCACTCTCACCCCTGCAAGGATTTTCCTTCAATTACTCTCATCAGAAGTATCTCATGCACCCATCTTCTTGGTCCTTCCAGTGCGAGTAAACATATCTACGTGCCTCCCATGTATCCTCCTTAGCCTCTAATGCACTAGCTAGTGGACCGTGTGTTTCAATAATTTAACCCATGTTCTTCCCTTTGCATTTTCATTTTGTATTCTCTTCTTAGCACTGTATCTCCTTCTTGTATCAAATCTCTAATCTGCAGATAATGCTTTCGTATTATGAGTCACTTAGATGCCTTAAGTAGGATTTGGAAGTATGTTTGTGAAACTCTAATCTTAATTATAATCAAATAAATACATCACCCACAAGCGTATAGTAAAAAGCTCCAATAAATTCTACATATGATGTGTTTTTTTAGTTAATAATTCAGTTTTCAGGTTTTTTCATCTAAATAAGACCATGTCTTATTATATTAGTTTCTTGTTTAAACACAAAACATTTAATTTGTCTGCAAAGAACTTTTTTTTTTAATTAAATGAGATGGTTATATTTTTAGTAATTTAATTCAAATTAATATCCTCGAAATTGATTTAACCACTGGAATAGGGAGGAAAGACTAACTGTTGCAGGGAGCATCAGGAGTTGGAAAGGATCATTGGACAGGGATTCCAAGTGCATTATGTTTGGACCTCGCCGTATTTTTAATCATTCTCATCAAGTCCCAGCTCCTCTTGTTCTTCACAAAGCTTGGCTAGAATTTACAATCTGATGCTTCAAAAATTAATTTTGAATAATTCTCTATTAGGGCTGATAAATAAAAATTGTAATGATAGCTTTGATTATGATAGAGATGTCTTTTTATTATTTATATGTTATGATAGCTTTGATTCACCAAGGAAACAACACGCAGTAAAGATTGATGCAAGTTACATTTTAATTGTTTTCTAATTTTAAGATTAATAAAAATAATTAATTTGCATCTATTAATTGACGTCCATTTTGGTTTTTTATGTTATATAATTAATTAGTTAGAATTAAAAAATAAAAACAAATCCATCACCAAACTATTGGGGTAATATCAATTCTACACCTACACTGTTTTCATATCTATTTTGATTTCTCAAATTATTACTTCTTATATTAAAACAATACAATTATCATAAAAAAAGAAATAGAAACGCAAAAAAAAAAAAAAACTAAAATTCTTCTTTTTTATTTATATAAAGTACATATTTTAATCTTAATACACATAGAGTTTATATATATAGGTTAAGTTAAAAATATTATTTTACAAGTACAATTAGAATGAGAAAATAAATAGGATGCTTAAAAAAACATTATTATTTAAAAAGAAATTCTTAAAAAAAAAATCAACAATTGAGATGAATTCGGATTTTTTATTAGGTTAAGTCCTTTTATTTTTATTTTTATTTTTATTTTTATTTTTAAATAAACCCCCCCTAACGGAGCCGGTTGCAAGTCAATGTCAGTCCATGTTTCATAACAGTGGATTTTTTGTCCTAACAAAAGGCAGAAGCCAGCTCCAATAAACGAAGAACAGGATAGCACAAATAATAATGAACATTTTCCATGCATGCTTTAATGATCTACGTGTATATATAAACACCATTGCTCAATTGTCAAACGAAGGAAAAGGAGAGAAGATAAGTACTATCCAAGGACGATGTTGGCTAAAAGAAACAAGAAAAGAGAGCAACGCCAAGGGACCCCTCTTCCAAGAATCATGCCACTTGAGCACAAGCTCACACAACTACAACACAGTCATTCAGAGACCAGCCATTTCCGGACAAACAGGAGTAAAGTTGTATCCTACACACACACACACACACACAGAGTACATTCCATAGATTATCAATCAACTATGCTGATCTCTGACTTGGTAAACCTAATCCACCTTTCCTGCTGCTATTCCTAAGTGAGGCGAGCATTTTATGAGGGTGGCATCCTCCTCGAACAGTGATGATGCTTAGGATCTTCAAACTCCGTAGTCGATATTTCTGGATAAGGTTGAACACACATCAGAGAGGCCATTGGACATTTGGATACCACCACATTTGTAATGTGAATGCAAGGAAGAGGGCTGAAAGGAAAAACATAAGAAAAGCTTACCTCCTCCTTGTGGGATTCTTCCCCTTCTTTAAGTACTATTTTCCAAGCCATGTTGGGTAAATGCATGCAGATTTCTATGCTTCATTTCCGATCCCTTGTCTCCACTCTGTTACCCGCATTTACATGTTCTCAATTTTCACAGGTCAAAATGGACGAGTGTCTTCGAAATCCCATCAGATTCAATCAGGCTTCTGTGTAGGCTTATGAGGTGGTGCTTTAAGCTAGACAACGACAAAGGAACCTCAAACCAGTAGGTGCATATTGTCAGACTTGTGTAATATAAGGGGACAAATTAAATATAATCTTATAATTGCATTTACTAGAAGACCTAAGCCATGTAAAATATCTCTGGGACTAGCTGTAAGCTTTGTGGGTTTCCCCTGTTCACAATGGGAATAAAATATTACGCCAAGTGAATGTCCAGTGAAAAAAAAAATTATATTCCACCATTCATCAATAAATCTAATGATTTCTTTTTTAATATCTGATTTTCTATATCTTCATTTTGACCATTGCTATTCTGTATTGGTTGTGGCATTTCAGCAAACTGAACTGAGCACTAGTGTACTTAGCAACAAAAACAATATAGCCCGTCCACATGCAAACAACAAGCATAACTAACAGAGTGATAGCCTACTAAATGTACAGTTCAAGTTCGTTCATCCTGCACTTTGATGCTTGAAAAGCCTGAAATCAACAACAATTTCAGCGTAAATGGATCAGGATGCAACTAAATTCTAACTGCATTTATGATTTTTACCCAGCAATCTTCAGCGATAAGTCAAAACAATGGTAGCATTAATTCTCAGAACTTTCAAAAACTTCAGACCAAAACATGACATGCAAGATCTTCAGCTTTTGGCTTGAGCTCAGCCAGTTCCAAGTGTTGAGGATTAACATGTAAATATCAAGCAAATTATAAACAATGATTCTTTCCATTCAAGCGATTTGATTAGTATTGATTGGTTCCTTCCTGAAACACTGATTTTTCAGTTTATATAGCATTAACATTAAACAAGGACCTTGTCATTCAGGCTCAACTAAATTGGTCAAATCAAACATGTAAAGAATGTGATTCTCACCTTAACACGTCTGTAATTTAGAACAACTAGAAGCAGCAACATTACAGCTATAATTTAGCATGCCTAAACGAAGGAAATTAACAAAACAAAGAGCCAGAGAAGGGGATCAAACTAGGATATAGGAATAATTAGCATTCGGTTGAAATTCTAAATCCAAACTGATTGATACAACGCAGTTATTTCAACATGAAGTTTTAAAGGTGCAGATCCTTTTTTATTAAAATCTATAGTAATGTATTCCAGTTTATGCTAAAATTACATATCACTTCATGTCAAGTTAGTATGCCAGTCCCATCAATCTAATCTTAGCATTTCTTGAAAACTTATTGTATATCTAGGGCGGGTACAACAGGAACTTGATCCCCACAATAAAAGCAGAGACCGTAAGTTTTTCTTGATGATAATATGGGCATGTCTAAATAACACAAAGATAGACCACAAGTCATCGAATCATATTCTAATATAAACAACCACTTGCATAAGAAAGAAATGTAAAACAGCAGTTGTGGCCTATCTTTGTGTTATTTGAAAGTATAAATGGTTGTTTATTTGAAAGTGCCTATCTTTGTGTTATTCTAATATAAACAACCATGATCTGATTCTCAAGATCATACAAGACTAGCTTATTTGAAAGTAATAAATATGCACAAGAAAATATAGTAAGAGAAAGGAATTCGAAGAATTTTACAAATGATCTAGTTTCTACTGATGGATAATCTCAGCAGTTGTCCCCTTGCACTGAATATTGATCTGTCCTCGCTGTCAAATATGATTCTAAAAACTTCATATAAATATCACTTAAGACAACTATGATTGATAATACTCAGTCCATCCAAAGGCCTCATTTTCAAGATCATACAAGACTTAACTTCTTTAAAAATACTAAATTAGACATAAAAATAAAGTAGAGCAAGGATTAGGAGAACTTCGGAAATTATTAAAGTTTTAGCTGGTGAATGATTACAGTCGCAGTCCCTTTCTACTGAATAGTGATCCCTCACACTGCCAAATATGATTTCTATTTCATGATAGTTTACAATCATAAGTGATACAAAACATCCACTTTACATGGTCAACAAGCCTCCGCATCCCTCTTCCTGATAGAGGAGAGTCAAGAATCTCTGTATGGTGCTCGTGCCAAATATGATTTCTATTTCATGGTAGTTTACAATCATAAGAAAGTGATACCAAACATCCACTTTACATGGTCAACAAGCCTCCGCATCCCTCTTCCTGATAGAGGAGTCAAGAATCTATGTATGGTGCCCGTGAGGCTTAAGCATTTCTTATTTTAAGGATTGAAGCAGTCAAAGAAAAAGTACGTATTTTGTTTATACCTTCCAAAATTGTCACGTTCCTTCTATCCCTCGATTGCAGGCCACTGTTCTGCCATCCAGTGCACCACATACCTTCCTGTAAAAGTCCAAACATGTAAATGATCATTTATGCATGTGAAGATTTTGGTAACAAACACAAATCAGAAATTCACCAAGGAATAAATAAAGCATTGTGCCCTACAAGATATGCATCTGAGAAGAAAGGCAAGGCATCAATGAAGGATTGGCCATCAAAGAATTGACTTTCTAGACATATTACAATGCTTGATATTATGGACCAATGTATACACGGGTTGTATTATAATTATACTTATACAAGGCCCTATACCTATACTCCTTTAGTGTGTATTAGGGTATTGTACACGTGACTATGGTATTGTAAACATGATCTAGCAACCCTAAACACACCCACACACGTGCACACACACATATAATTGTTTAACTGAAGCCACATATCATTATCCGCTAACAATCTTCTTCCCTGTGCTTGTTTGCTTAATTTTAACTATGAGCAACCTCTACAAGACAAAGGGCTTCACCAAAGAAGTTGTCTAACCAAAGATCTAACAAATTAGGCCTTGGATTAAGCCAAACAATTGACATGGGTTCTCGCTATAATCATAAGAAGTTGGAAAACAGCAATGAATGATCCAGAGAAGCATTGATGTACCCATTCACACACATACAAGAAAAATCCAACCAGCCAGTATTTTGCACATTCCAGTCACCTAAAATCACCATTTTCACCTACAAAATCATGTCCACAACATGCAAATATTACTTTTCAACTTGATTTAATTTTAAATCAAGTCCATTACATATAACACTGGATGATTCAGATTTGAGGCCTGCAGTCTGCTAAGGTACCATGTGGAGATGAGAAGCTATTCTAAAAGAAAAGGAATAAAAGATGTGCTAGAGAACTGCACAACCAAAGCAGTATGAATTTTTGCAGTGAAATACTTACAAAGGAGAACAGATACTCGTGTGGATAAACTTTCAAGATAACTGATTTTTCAAAATGGAAAGTGACATTAGGAAATCAATCATCCACGCTGCAAATGAAAACAAGACATGTATAAGCAACCGAATTCTGTGCTTCAATATTGTCCGAACAAAGTATAAAGCTACCATAAAACAATAGTCAATTTCCCAGAATCGTTATTAAAGAAATTAACAAGCTGAGAAACAAACTCCAGTCCCTTGCTAGACATATTATGACTGACAGAATCTGAAACAGAGTGGCGTGTTCAATCTAAAGATCATTAAAGGAAGCTCAAACTGAATGGAATGAAAAGGAATGAATCAAATCTGTGCACTTTTACCAGCACACTCTTATACAGTAAGCGTTGCTTTTCTCAAATTTACTGCCGCAAGCCACGCAGAAGTAGTCATTGGATTAGCTTTCCTGTCTTTCTTCAACATTAATCTTCAAGATGATACAAAACGAGCCCCAAAGGTTCATCAGAGTAGTGACACCTTACAAGACACTCAACACAGAAACAAAGCTAAAAAGTAGAGAGTTAAGAACATAAACACAATTGCTATACCCTCTTTCCAATATAAAAGGAAAGCATGTATATGCATGAGATATCTATTACCATTTTTTAATATGATATTTATTAATGAATTAGCCCCATACTGATGTTTGATGCACATGAAACAAATCAGATGCAGAAGATTTAAAATATATTATCTGACATCAATACAATTTAAAAATACAATTTAAAAGATAACCATAGATTTTTCAAATTTATATCTGAAGTTAATGTTTGACTACTCTTTGTATATCCAACCTAGGTGTATTTTTCTAGTGATGAGATGCCAAACTTATGCAGAGTTTAGACAATGTGTTTTTCTAGGGTATAAAAAAGGGTGAAAGGTTTCAAACTATAGGATCTGTAGGCAAATAAAGTGGTGATCAATAAAAATGTGGTTTTATGAAAAAGTCATGCTATAGCATACTAACAAAAAAAGATTCAAGTACCAGATAATTGCAACAATAATAACCATGAGGTGTAAGTGAATCTAAATACTCATATTAAGAAAGAAAGAAATCATTGAGAATTCAAAGAATGCTAGTTCAAAAGATCAGTAACATGACAATATAGCTTTGGGCATGCCTAAACGCACTATCAAGCCACCCATTAGGTATGGATTTGAAGATTTGGTCTCTCATGTACTTGTTACTCCTAGTTTTCAAGAGACATTACACGATCAAGATAAAAATATATGGATGAGTGCTATGAAAGAAGAAATAGAGTCTCTATATTCTAGAGAGAAAGAGGACAATAAAATGCAAATGAGTTTATAAAAAAAAAAGGCAATATATGAAAAAAAAGGGTGAGAAGTTCGAGGCTTATCTAGGACCAAAGCATTCCTCGCATAAAAAAAGGGTTGACTATAATGAGATATTTTCCCATATAATTACTTCATTAGAGCAGTGTTAAGCTTGATGGCATATTTTGATATGCAGTTAGAGCATATGGATGTTAAGACAGCTTTTTCCATGGTGATTTGGAGGAGCAAATTTACATTGTACAATCAAAAAGGTATAGTCAACCTGAAGAGGAACTCTTGGTCTGTAAATCAAGGAAATCACTTTATAGATTGAAACAATCTCCAAAGCAATGGTACAAGTGATTTGACTCTAACCTAATCAGGATTGTCTATAAAAAATATGAATATAACTATTGTGTTTGCATAAAGAGCCTTAATGGTGATTCTTTCATATTTTTTATGAGTGAGGTCAACAAGTTAAAGATTTTGTTGAGTAGAGAATTTAACATGAAAGATTTGGGTGCGGTGCTACTAAGAATAATTTTGGAAAAGAGATTCACAGAGATAAAACTACTAGGCGATAGCGGTTATCTCAATGTAGTTATGTTAAGAACGTGTTGACAAGATTCAACATGTATAATGCAAAACTAGCGAGTACACATTAGCAAATCATTTCAAATTATCTATTGCACATTGCCTCAAGATAGATGATGAAGAGAAAGACATGTCAAAGGTCTCTTATGCTAGTGCAGTAGGGTATTTAATGTATGTTATGGTTTGTATAAGACTAGATTTAGCACACTCAATCAGTGTGGTGAGCAAGTTTCTATCAAATTCAAAATGACATAATTGGACAAATGGATCTTCAAATGCTTAAAAGGTATTACAAACTATGGTATTATGTTTAGTAGACAATAGGGTAATCCTTCAATTATGGGAAATGTAGATGCAGACTATGCATGGGACTTTGATCATAGAAGGTTTACCACAAGTTATGTATTTACTCTTGTAAAGTGGCCTATTTGTTGAAAGTCTATGGTTCAGTCTCTAATTGCACTATCTATCACTAAGTTAGAATATTGGCAATGGCTAGTGGTTAAGATTGCCAAGAAAGTCTTGTAGCTTACAGGTTTGGTTAAAGAGTTGAGTATTCAACAGAATTAAATTTAATTACATTATGATAGAGTGTCATTTACTTAATAAATAATCCAGCACATGGATGTGAGGTTTTATAGGATCAGGGATTTGGTTTCTTCTAATGAACTATTGCTTAAAAAAATTCACTTTTGAGAATACACATTGATAAAACTTGTTACCATAAATAAATTCAGGCATTACTTTAAATTAATTAATGCCTCCGTCTGCTAAATGGAAGACGTCCCAACTTATTGTTCCAGGTGGAGTTTTCCTTAATTTTCTCTTAAAGGTTGAATACCCACCAATATGAAGATTGTTGTAGTTTATGGCTTATAGGCAAATATCAGAGTGAAGCAGAGTGGAACAACAACATTTGTCTCTCTAGGATTTATGTCTTGTTTAGTTGTAAGAGACAATTAATAGGTTGGAGGGTTACGGTAAAGGGGTATTAGAAAAAATTATTGGGCAGGTAGGTTTTTTTGGAAGGTTTAGGATCTACTATAAATCCATATCATGTAACCCTATTTTGATTTTGTGAAAAAATAAAAGCTCCCGGCTCCAATGAATGTATTCATATTGTCAAACCACATTAAATCTTATGTTTTTTATAGTTTTTCTACTATTGCAATATTCATCAATAATTGCTGCAAGTTTTTCATAAAAAAACTGTTAATTAATGAATAAATAAAACCTTCACTGAAAAAGACTGCACGAGCAGTTAAAGCAACGATCTGGAAAGCAAACCATATAAAATATAATGAAGTGAGCATTTCATGCTTATATTAATCAATTAATTTAATTTAATTCAAAAACAAAACAAAAAAAATTAAAGGATAAATTTAACAAAAAAAAAGGACTAAAAGATCCGAGATAACCCCAATCATTTTCAAAATCTGTGATAGATCTTATAAAAAACAAATAAAAAATAACGGAACCCAATCTCCAATTGAATAAATGTTGAAAGATGAGATTGAAAAACATGAGCTTAGAAAAAGGGGGGGGAAGCAAACTTGGGTGAACCTCTTATACCCGAGTTAATCTTTCAAACTTGCACTCGTGAAATTATAGACTTTGGTTCAATCAAAATATTCAATTCTCAACCAATTTAATATTAAAGGATGAAATAAAAAAATTAAAATAATAAAGATTAAATCTGATAGAAAAAAAAGTTGAATGAGAATAAAATCGTAAAAAACTCAATTTTTGAATTATTTCAAATTAAAAAAACAAGGACCACATGTACTAGTATTATAAAACTCATTTTGTTTATATCTATAAGAATGCAAGAGCACATGAACTAGTATGATCTAATCCGGCCAACAAAACCTAACAATCTAAATGCAGACACAATGTTTACCTCTTTTTTGGTGATGATGACCGAATTTAGACCAATTAAACCATATGTAATTTGGTTTGATCACAAATCACACTCCTAGATGAAATCACCAAAAAAATTTCTTTTTTTTTAGATTAACGTGGGTGTCCAGGCCAGCTTGCGCGCACTTTAACTAATCTCACAGACCCTGAAATTAAAAACAATGTAAGCCTCTAATGGCCCTAAAATCTGAGAACTCGAACTGGTGAATTTTAGAGAGCAAACTAAGAACATGACCAGTTGAGTTCCACCCCTCAAAATTAATCACCAAATTTTCTTGCTTATGATGGTTATGGGAATTAACTTCTCTCCTAGAAACCACACTACATTGAAGTCTTTCTCACATGCTCCCAATGAAACAAAACCATAACTATATACAAGTTATTCCTATAAAAGGACTAGCAGTTAGCATATTTTAACCAAAAAGCTTATCCACCAATTCCTTTATTCTCTATCTAAAAAAAATGTAAGACAATCCAAAAAAATTATGACTTTCACAAGCAACCTATTGTTTTAAACAATGACATGGTGACATGAGTCTAGACCAAATCATAAAAAAATCCAACTAAGATCCAAGACACACCTAGTAGTGGGAAATTTAACAATGTCTTTCCTTCAAGACTAATTGCATTGTCTTTAGATTTAGATCATCAAAAACATTCTTAAACAACATTGGGGAAAGAAAATCATTGCAAATTACTTGTAGTAATTGAATCAACTACTTCAAATATCTAGTTAAAGCTCAAAAGATTCGAACAAATATTGCATAAAATTGTAGAACAAAACTTGAAGCGATTTTCACTCATTATAATCTTTCAAGCCAATTTGGAATGATTCCCAACCAATAACACTGATACTAGGAAAATATTTTCTAATGGAACCTCATTCACTTTTGACAAAGCTATCTCAAAAACAATCCAATGTCAGGAGACTGCCTTCATAATTTTTATGATCTCACCTTCAAATTATTTTCCTTGTATGCCCTAGGAGACAGCCTTAACATCTTACATGCTTAGGCTCATTTAAATATCCAAAGACCTTAAAACCTTTCAAGCCTTTTCAACTCTCATCCTTCGATGAATCAACAACACAATATTCTTTCTTTGGAATTTGATCCACAAGCAAAATTTTTGGCTTTCCATTATGTGCCAAGTTAAAACTCAATCCTTCTCTTCTATTCTTTTGAGCTGCACCTTTTTCATTCTCACTTAGTTTCAATTTCTTTATGCTTTGATTGCCACAAAAAAATATAATAGCCTTGGCATACAATACATTTAGTGATGACTTCAGTAATTGCAATCCAATTTACTTTTTCATTTAATAAATCAGTAATCTTTTCCTTATCAATAGTATCCACTCCTCCAAAACTATTAATGATTGGAAAAACAAATGCTCTCGTATGCACCATTTTGGTTAATTATGAAAAAAAGATTATTAATCCAATGCTCCTATTAATCATTTTGGTTGAAACCACGAGGATGGAATATAAGAAATGCCGAGGAGATTGGCTAATTTGAAGTTAAGATACCATTTTATAACCCATTTATTCAATGAATGAGTAGCTATATCAACTCAATCCTCATTAAAAATAGCCTACCAATATATGGATTTAATGCTAACAAGCTGCTATTCTCTTTTATGCATATGTAATTCACATAGAAAACTAAATAATCCAAAGCTCTCTTTGACTAATTTATCACCAAAACATGAATCCCTAAGGTCTAGTTTTTCACCTTTATGGGTATATAAAACAAATTCAATGGTTTACCTCCAGATCCATCACTTCCATCCTCCTCATCTTTGGCATGTAAGTCTACTATTTTATTTGCTCTTTTGTGAGCAAAGGGGTGAGTACCAACAAATGAATTAAAATCGTGACAAATATCAGCCTTTAGCCCATCAAAGTAGCAAAATGTTCTTTGTTGGTCTAATTCCTCAATATGGATTCAAAGAGATAAGCTAGAAGAACAAGTAAAGATGGAAGTTAAGGAGATCAATAGGATATTCTCATGATATGATACGATTAAACGCTTGAAACTTGATGGCAAAATTAGTCTACCATATGTGAGCACAATCACAAAGTTTAGTGACTATTAGATCATTGGCCCGCACCACCCGATGTGATCGGGTTAACTAAAATATAAAACAAATATGCAACCTAAATCATGAGACAATGATAATTTCATATAAAAAAATCAAAATAAATTATAAAATTCAATTTCCAATTAATCCAATATTAAATAATAGATTTGAAAAAAAAATATAATTAAAAAAAAAACTTAAGTCTACCCGAGTTAACCTATTAAATTCATGAACCGTCAAGTTGAACTATAAAGGATGAAATTAAAAAAAATACTAATTAAAAAAAACTTTCAGCCAGCCAAATTAACACGCCATATCCATAATGAAGGTCATAAGCCTAGAATAATCATATAAAAAACAAACTATAATAAATCATGAATCTTAATTTTTAATAGACCAATTATTAAATGATGAATTTTTTTTTTCAAAAAAAACAGATTTAAAAAAATATATAAATACCAAAAACAAATAATCACTATGAATAGTGTTTAGTGAAGTGTTAAGCCAAAACATGTTGATAGGAACTTTGGATCTAAGACATGATTTACACACGCGTATAATCATTGATAGTTGAGGGTAGTCCAACTCCTTGTTTTTTGGTTGAGAAATTAAGCTCATCCAAGCTCGTACTATTAGATTTTATTTATCTTTATTATTGGAGTCCAGTTTATGTTATTTTATTAAATTTTTATTAGTTTGTGGGTTTTAAGCTCAAATTTGATTTTGATTAGGATTTTATTATTTATATGTAAATTTTTGACATTAGATCAATTTATCATAAATTGAATAAACTTTGCAAAGTTGTAGATTTTATTATTTATTTATTTTAGTTTGTTTTCTTTTAATTAGTTGTAAATTTCCTTAAAAAAAAGTTAAAAGTGATAGTAAAAGAAAGAGAAAAGAGAGGGAAAAAAGGAGAAGTGAAAGCAGCAAAAGGATATTATTTGAGACATCACGAGAGCAACTCCATGAAATCTACGACATCAAAAGTTAAAAGTGATCCTAGTAGTCTATTGTCAACATTAAACAATTTGTTCAGTAAATTACTTAACACTTTAATTAGTTGAATTTATTTCTTTCATAATACACTTGTTATTCAACTTATCATTAATAATAATTTTTTGTGTCTAAAAAAATATTATCATCTTATGACATATTCCTATATTTTGCTCACTTTAGATTTTGTCATTCAAATTTTATCATTAGTCTTTTTTATTAATTATGAGCTTATCAAAACTAATTATAAATTATAACCTTTATTTAATTAATTATTTACACTTATGGGTATAACGTTGCATGCTCAAAAAATTTCTAGTGTTTATCTCCACATTAAAAAATAAAAAATAAAATGAAATTAGCTTTATTTTATATTGTGATTGACTTATAAAAATTGTATATGATCTCAATTCTATTTCTAAATTAATGTTGCATGCATTTATATTATAATCTAGTGTCCAAATTTAATTTTACACTTGCCATAGGACTGACTCTTATTCTCTTAAGGCCATTTAAAAGGAACTGCAAACCTAGATGACCAACATATTTAAAAGAACTTAACCCTAAAAGGGTTCTTGAACAAGACACCCAAAAATCAATAAATATCACAAGAATAACTATTATAAACAAGTTCACCATGAGCACTACCAATATGACTCATTTGAGTTATTCTAAATATGATCTTGGTAAGTATGTCATAAGCTCTAACAAAATAAAAGCCTTTATTTTTTATGGTTATCATGATCCTTGAATCTTTGATATGTGAATTCGTAATATTGATCAATTATTTAAGTGACACAACTTGTCCGGTAATAGGAGATTTAGATTTGTTAAGATAACGCTCATTAGTGAAGTTAAACTTTATTAAGGAGATGTTGAGGATCATCTAGAGAAAAGAGGTAAACCTCTCATAATTTATTAAACTAAAATGAATCAAAAAAAATACAAGAGAAGTACCTACCTTAGTCTTACAGGAATAAACTTTTAAACCTATGGAACAATATAAAATTAGAGAACAAGTTTGTCAATAAATATAGAACACAGTGATTACATGATGAGATGTGCTAGGAGAAAAAATAAAGTAATGACTTTGTGTAGATTTTATAAAGGTTTGAATGGTGATTTTAGAAAAGTGATCGGGCTCCTTGATGATTTTACTATTGACCAAGCCTATAATTACTTGATCAACTATCTGTAGTGTAAGACTATGAGTTGCTTATTTAGAAGTAATGAATAAAGCATCAATATCCTCATAATACCTCTTTTAGATCTAAAAATAAGAATGATAGTTCTTTGTTAGGTACTTCATCATAAAAACTTAATCCTAATTGTCCTCAAATTTAAAATAATATAAGAAAAAAGGTGGTGTTAATGAAATGTCTAGGTCAAGGTTAGATGTCTATTGTGCTAAAAGTCAAGATTTTGATCATATCTTTTTCAACTACACCTTTAAACCCCTAATCATTGAAGAAAATGAAGATACGGTTGAAAAGGAAAACTATAGTGTGCAAGTGTATGAACTCAACTCTGAGACTTTAGTGGCTTGGATGAAAACGTTGTGCAAGAAGCAAGACTTAACACTATAAATACAAATAAGTTAAAATGAGATTCATAAAGAATATAATAACTCTGCTTTAGTGATAGGAAACTTTATATGGAATCGTTTGAAGAGGCAAGTATAGTATTAGAAGAGTTGTAATATTAATCATCTTAAACTACCTAATTCTCCACCCACCATGTTTGACATCCAGCACGTCAAAGGATTAGAACAACGTGCTTTTCACCCTCTCATGCTTCACGTCTAACATGTCATAGGTTTAGATTATAAAACAAATTCAAGTAAGTAAAGAACAACATAAATTTTACGTTGATTTATATAAGTATCATGATGAACTTTATGTTGAAAATTATTTCATGATATAAATTAAACCTAAATAATGTTCTTTGAAAACCAATCATAAATTTCAAATAAATAATGCTAGATCATTCAAGGTGTTGCAAATAATTGAATCAAATAGTTATATCATTAAATTTTGATATTAACTTTACTTTTGATATGAAGAACCCTGTTATATATAAATTACAACATATCTTTTATGTTTTTTTTGAGATTCGTACCTCGTTATCCTTATCATTATCACACAAAAAGACATAATGTTATTTTGGATGCACAAGTTGTTTTTATCAGGAATTATATATAAGTTAAGCGACCAGATTCAAACTATATATAAATAACCAGAGGAGACATCACATTAACTTGATCATGATCTTTAAGAGCATTTTCAGAACCGCCTTCAACAATATTTGACGAGATACTTAATCCAAGAACATGATTTAAGCCCAAGATAGATTTAGATTATCACATGCATTTGATCATCGACAATAAAAGATAACCCAACCTAGATTTTTTTTTTTTTTTGGAGATTAGACTCATTTAAACCCGAGATATTATATGTTATTTATCTTTATTATTAAACTTCAGTTTATATTATTTTATTAAACTTTTATTAATTTGTAGGTTTTAAACCCAAAATTAATTATGATTAGAGTTTTATTATCTACATATAATTTTCTTAACATCACTATCCTTTTTTAATTAATTGAATAATTTTACAAAATTATAGATTTTTTCCAACCCCTGCTCTCTCTTCTTCACTTTTTGTTTTTTTTTTTCTCCTGGCTTCTTCTTAGCTGCTTCTTTTCTTTTTTTCTTTAGCTTTAAATCTCCTTTTATAACATGCTCTATTTGACTTTCCCACTCATTAAAGTATTCCAGGTCTTATTCTTCCTTAAATCGGGAACAACAATCTTCATGCATCAGTCCCCAACACGTTCCAGCAAAGTAAGCACTTGGGAATCTTCATAGATAGTGCGGCAAATTCTGGCAGCAGCTGGGGATGAAATAAGATGATCTCGCCAGCTTCATCTTTTCTTCTAATTAGAGACTAAACAAAAATCCAGAATAGAGAGAACCCAATACCAATCAGCTTGGTATGTTCATGATGCATCAAATTTCCAGCCGAACCATAGATACCACTAGCAATCACAACATGCAAGAAACAACTCGCATTAGTTAGTCCTGACTCGTAAGCGCTCATATAGTACTTCAGTGACACCTCCAGTCGACTGAAAATCACAGAGAGATTGTATCCTCCTGGAGTTCACCTAGATAATTAGAAGCAACGACTGTCCATGTCGCCACCAATAGCACTTCTAAACTGACATGCACTACAACTCCCAAGTATCTTAGAATCCATTTTGTGACTTATGAAAGCGGTTTTCATGATTCCCAAGATCAACTCCGTAGCACAAACACGAGGTAAAAATCACTCTATATCAATTACCAGTGCTAACTACCACAGTAGCACTACCACAGTGAAAGGAGCAACCTGCTCAGAGTTTGCAGGATCAGTAAAACAAAAGAGAATAAAATGGACACCAAGTTTGAAGCAAAAGAAATCCGGACTTGGGACTATCCATTCCAAATTAAGAATGCACGAGGATTCCCTAAGAAGCCAATTGAAAATAAAATTTGTTTGAGAAAATATTCACTAAAATTTGTTTGAGAAAATATTCACTTGCTTCAAGAGAAATTACTAAGGCTTTCCTTATTTGCTGAAATGTAATGAAAAATAAATTAGAAAATACTTTCTGGTATTTGGTTATGTCACGGAAAATAAGCTGAAAAATAACTTATTAATATTTTATTTTTCTCTAATTTATTAAAATGATAAAGAATAAATCTTATAAATTATATAATTATAAATTAAATAGTTGGATGAAAATAAAATTGAAAAAAAAATATAATTTCATAAATTATCTCAAATAAAATAAATAATAATCAAAATAATAAAGATTAAATCTAAAAAATTAAAAAAATAAAAGATGAAGAAATTAAAATAATAATAATCGACATTTCATAAATTATTTCAAATAAAATAAATAAAAAATGAAAATCAAATTTAATAGATAAAAAATTTCAATAAAAAAATAACAAGAAAAAAAAAAACAAATTGCAATTATAAAAATAAAAAGCAAAGTTAATATAAAAATTAAATTTTAAGAGATGAAATTGAAAAATAAATATTTAAAACAAAATATATATAGCAATCAAAAGTGTAAAGATCAAATTTGATATAATCAGCAAATAATGACATTTCTAAATTTTTAGAAAGTATTTTCCGTCTAAATTTTCAAAACCAAGCCAAATTTTTCTTTGACTGAAAAGTGTTTTCCGTTGACCAACTTTCTTAATGACAAACAAGCACAAGAAAGTTTGGAATGTGATTTTTCAGAAACCACTTTTAAGAAAACAAACACAACCAAAAAGAAAAACACTTTCTCGAAAACCAAGTCAAATTTTTCTTTGACTGAAAAGTGTTTTTCGTTGACCGAAAAGCATTTCGTTTACTAGAAAGTTTTTTTCATTAACCAACTTTTCTAATGGCAAACAAACACAAAAAAGTTTAGAAAATGATTTCCTGAAAACTACTTTTCAGAAAACAAACATAACCTAAAAGAATTTGGAGGTTAAGCCTAGAAAGATTCGGGAAAATGGACTCGGGCATTGGCCTAATTTTGATAGCATTCCCTGTGGCCAAATATTAATAAATGTAATCTATAGCTAATACAGATAACGCAATCATCTATGAAAATCCAATTTCAACATAAATGGCAATAAATATTTAGTTGGGATAGTTTTCAAATGATAAATTGCAAACTTGAAAACGAAAAGCCTTAAACAAAATTATAAAAAGAAATGCAAAGAGAAATCAAAAGTTCGGACAGATCATTGAAATAGATGAATAAAGGGTGAGATTTATTTATATCTAATTGCATAAATATTAGTGTACCTGAGTAAAGTTACAGTGTGAGGCAAAGTGCCCCGCTGTGAGCTGAACAAAGATATTTTATGGACGAGTGAGATCTCAATTTGTGAGTCAAGGTTCAAAAGTGGGGAAAGAACCAGAGAGGAAAAGAAGCTGAATCATTTAATATTTCTTTAAGGCTGTAAGATGAGAGAACAGTACAAGATTATAGGACCATGGAAACAAAAGAGCATGACCCTTTAGCATTGATAGAATGGTATGCTAGATGAGCAAATTGTGAAGAGGAAACAATCAGTCTTCAAAAGGATTTCACACGGGCGTATCCGGTAATTGAGAAATCTCTGCACAAAGGAATTGGAAAGGATTATCAGTACAGGGTGCCAAAGGAAAACTCTGCTCAAGCAGCATTTTGCCAAAAGAGTGATGTGATCTCAAAAAAAAAAAAAAAAAGGATTTGCAAGAGGAAAATTAGAAAGCAAGACAAATAAGATCGAACTAGACAAACATGAGATACAATGGAAGATTTGACAGCATGCATTGAATGGAGAAAGATAAAAGGCCAATATAACAAAGAAGTCTTTAAGACACAAGTGTGGTAGTGCAAATGCATGCCCATTTGTGGATGGGATCAATTTTCATGGAATGAGATGATGAGACCATGAGACATTCGATGGCTATATTCCTTGTCTTCAGCAATTATATCTACCACCAGGTTATCCCAAAGTTCCCAATAGTGTTTGCTTCATGGCTTGCATTTATTCAAATATTATAAGAACTCGAGGAGTAACAATAATATTTTCTTTGTTACAACCTTTAAAATCTCTATTGACCCAAAGTGAATTATAGTTGATTCAATTAAACCTCATTTGTTTAGTTGAGAAACCAAAAACAATTATTGCTAAAGGAAGTGTTGATTGCCTTATTCCCATAATGACTTGAACTCCATGGTTATATATTTCTAGAACACTTCATTAAAATGTACATCTCAACTCAACTAAGCATGGACCATAAATTAACCGGAATACACTACATTAATATCCTTCCTCTTTTTCACCAATTCTGAATTCATATTCATTGGATTTAATAAAATTATATTTTCTACTATCAACCTACACATCTTCTTACTGAATTGGGACATGGCATGGAGAGACATATGATACTAAGGAGAAAAATGTATGAACTTCAATGAATTGGATGAGGTTAAAATAGAAAATAAGAAATGTGGTGTTGACTTTGGTGCATTTTGATAGGGCTTCATGACTTCTCAGGATTGAATATAATTGATGAAAGTGATTTGGGATAGAATAGTATGATATTCCTTTTGAAAGGCTTCATAAGAAGTTTCTTTAGCTAATGCTTAGAAATGTTTCAGTTATTGTTTTTGTTTGCTTTACTTGTAGGAGGATACCCCATTCTCTTTTACAGTTATATTTTTCCTTTGATAAATAAATTAATTTTTTTGCAGTTTTGCTTAATGGACAAACATGGGACAAAGGGAGTATATTGCTAAAGACCATTTCATTTTTAATACAAAAGAACGTGATTTGCTTCCAAGAAATAGAAGAAAATAATTGAAGTACTTGTAACGTATGTGATCTTAAACTTCAGATTTTCATAGTAGAAGAGCATGTTTCTTTGGAACTCACAAGCACAATCACAACAGATAAGCATATCCGTATCAGTGTACCTGTTGTGATTCAATTTGTGAATTACAAGTTAATTGAAAGAATTTAGTTTTGTTCGCTACCTTGGGAGAAATCCATCATCCAAGCCATTTAGCATTCTCACCATAATGGCAGAAGATAGCATAAGTGATAGTTTAACAATAGCAAAAGTAACTACAAAAAGCAAAGTGTACAATTCTTCTCGGGTGGTCATTCAGCACCCAGGAGAACAAAAATTACCAACGAGTAGCAGCACATCATTGGTAGGTTTCATAAATCCAAGTATCCTATGCTTCGGGAAATTCATACGCTTGGAAACCAGGTTTATTAGAAGCATATACAGGACTGCCATATAGGTAGCATTAAAACATTTGAGAAAATTTTAGAGGTAGTGTTGTTATATCTGATTCTTTTCCTAAATCAGTTTAGATGTACCCCATACCTCATGGATTCAATGCTTTCATTGAAATGAAAAAAATATCTCTTCAACATTTTGGTTTCTGATCCTTTTCCCACCAGACTAAAGCTACCATGGACACTTCTTCCTAGACTAAAAGAACTTTGAGTAATGGAATTACCTAGTATTTTAGTTGAGTTTGAGGGTAGAGGCCATGTGTTCTCTGCTAGAAAGAAAGAGGCAGAGGCAGAGGCAGACCAGTCTCATAATTCTGAATAAACTTTCATTCAACTCGGACTCTCTTAATTCAAACACAGCAGAAGACACCTAAATAGACTTGCTAGGATAACAAAGTTACGGAAACATGCTGCAGAACTTCCTGAATAACTAACCACTAACAAAGACACTATAAGTATATTGCTAAAGAATCCCAACCACTTAGACATATGCTGGCTCGCACTACAAGAAAATAGAACTACTTGAGCTAAAAAGCTAGAACTTAAGACCAAGTCAGCTACGTTGAAATGCTTCTAACATGTTCTTCCATCCTCATCTTTTTTCCTAGCACCCCTTCCTTCTTCCTGCTACTCTATTCTTTATTGCTACAGTAACCTCGGATTACCATTTACAGCTACAATAACAATTCCAATTTTTTTATAAAAGACATCATTAATCAATACCAATTCCACACACATCAAACTCTACCCCTGATTCTCACCTAAAATCCCAAATTCTCCACTGCCCACCACAAATCCCTTTGGGGTACAAAAACCAAACTTGTCCTGCATCAAGCTCCATTGTTATTTAGCTTTCTCATCCAAGTTACATAACTTACACAATGTCTCATGCCACTATGTCCTGGTGGTGCATATATCACTACCTGGGTTCTTCATGTGATTCTACATGCCCTTCTTTCGTGTATTTTCAACCTTGTATTTTGTGCATTAATAAGCCACACTGGATTCAACAAACATGAAAGAGATGCAAACAGACTAAGTAGACCTTTAATTCTGCTCACCTCTTTTAGTCTCCTTTCCAGTCTGTCAATTCACTGCGCGGAGCATAGAGCTTTGCCACTTGCTCCTCAGCTTCTGTGTCATTAACCACACCACGGCATCGAGGGAAGCCACAATAGCATGCTAGTTTTTCTTCAATTGAGAAAAATCTGAAAGAAATGAAGTCAGCATCCCAGGGGAATGAAAAGGAACTTTTGTCACATAGGAGTCGAGGGAAACCTGTAATCATATGTGAGCTCTTCCCATCTTTTAATATCTCTCTTTGCAAATATAATTATATGCTCATCACCATTAACGCTTATAACTCTCGAATAGCAATTGGGCTGCAAAAAAAGCAAAAGGAGATATAGCATTTGGTAAAGCAAATGTAGAGATAAATAGCAATATCAGAAGCATATTATCCATGTGAACTTTCACCTTCAAGCAAGTTTGAAAAGTTAAAGCGAGAAAAATGCTATAAAGTTGGATAAATTTATCAGTCAAAACTTAATCATAAAGCTTTTCTATAAATCATAGATGGCATAGACCTTTTCATACATATTTTCATATCCAATAGAAAGGCTATTAAACAGGATGGACAGATGATACACACCTCACACGAGTGATTAATCAGATGAGCAATACTTCCAGCCCTTGTGGCATCAATGACTCGTTTATCATCAATTCTAAACATGTAAGTCCCAGCACCCTACATTAACAAGGAAAAGAAAAGGTGAACTTCAATCTCAACAGCTTTCTAGAGGACTTCAACACAGTAAGCCAACCTTTCAGAAATAATCACATTAGTTTTCGGATGATAGTTTGTAGTTGTGCTAGATGACAAATACATGCATACAAAGAGGAAGGACAATGGCAACATTCTCAATAGAAACATACCACCAATGAATTGTATATAAAGTGCTCTCTCCTATCAGCTATTGGAGGTCTGACAAGTTCACCAGTATATTCAATCACCTAAAAAATCATGTATTTGTAAAGAATCAATTCCAAATACAAGTCGAAAAGAGAAATATCATATCACATCAGCAAATTAATTTACCATGTCCCCGGCCCTATGTGGATGTTTTGCAAAGATGCCAAATCCATGGATTCCAGATTTGCCTATGGCATTGTATATTTTAACGATCAGCAAAAGAAGAAGAAAAAAACGACAGCCATGTAGAGTCCCAAATAATCCTTCAAATAAACTGGAAAATTCAAATAGAAATTTGGAATACCAGCTTACCAAATGCTAATCTCTTGCGGAAGGTCTGCCGCATGTGTTGATACTTTTCAGCCATAGAGAGAATGTTACTAGGAGCACTAAGCCGAGAGGCTTTTAGCCTTTGAAGACTAGAAGAGAAGACGGACTTTATGAGTCCATTGGAAGCAATTGTACATCCTGATGATTCATGTTGAGAGTAACCGCCAACCAAGTACGGCTGATTCTCTACAAACAATCGCTTCAAGGATGCAGCAGCAAGGACTTCAGGTTCTTTCCGTCCCCTTCTCCCAAAATAATTGTAAGGCTCTGCAAGCATAAAAAGAAAGATATAAACAAAAATACTATTCATACATTTTGAACTGATAGATTCTATAAAGCAGCTACACATATAATAAGGAAAAGTTTGCCAGAAAAGATGCAATTACTATATGCTACCAAAGTTATTAACAGTTCATATAAAACTCTGCTGCCAACTCAAAGACCGGAAACAAAGCCTGAACGCATGCATGCTTGAGAGAGAGTGGAGATGGGTAAAAGGTTCACAAACACGTCATTGCACACGCACAAGTCAGAGAGTATAAGTCAGAGAGTAGGAAATAAATATTTTACAAAGTAATTGGCCTTGTAGTACTGCAAATAGAACCACACAAGAATACAGAAAAGCATACCAGTACGAGCACAGCCAGATGGATTACATGGTGGGATGTAATCAGAACACCGACGAGGAATTCGACCAACCCGTTCATCTGTGACCATACGGTCATTAGAAGGCTGCCTATGCTTCTTGCAAAAGGAAAGTAAACGAATGCACTGATCTGCATCATCCTCATCTAGAGAAAGGAGATAGAGTCTGTCCTCATCCTCAAGCTATGCAATCATCAAAGAAGGATAAAATATATAAATGCAGACATGCAGGCAAGGACATGTTAAAATGAGAATGCACGTGCGCACTTGCAAACACAGCACAAGTCTCTGAATGCTTGATAAATAATACCTCGACGCAAAGGCCAGCAGCACGTGCACAAAGTGGATGATATGCTACCCGACAAGTATTATTTGAACACTGTATGCAACAAGCATTTCAAATGGGTTACAACTAAGTACTAAACAAAAAAATATGAGAAAGAAAGAAAGATAAGAAAAGGGCAAGGGATGCTAAGATACAAGTGAATCATTCGATAAAATGGTATAAAAAGTTAGCTATTTTACCCTTCTCTTGCTAGGCAAGAAGGTCTCAGATATTAGCCTTCTTTCATTGTTTTCATAAATAATGAACTACAAAGAGCTGATGATGGCAAAAAATTGTGCACCCAGTAGAAAAGGTTAGCCATTTGTGAGAAAGCAAATTTCAAACAGAAACTAAAATGACTAATCAGTCCCTCAGTTGCAGAAGGCATCTGCAGAAAAAGAAGTTGCAGCTGCATACTTCAACTTGTACTGAATGATTATCTCCAGATATTTAAGTTTGGGAAATTCATAAGAATATAGACTTCTTAAATAGCTATACAAGACCCTATCACCTAATATGTGCCAGTTGTCACGATAGTGGAAAGATGCATACTCATCTATTCTGAAATTACCCAATATAGCTAGAGATATGTGGGACGGACAGGCTTTTGATATTTCTAGAGAATCTCCAGAGATCCTGAATAAAACAGAGGAAATTGCATGGAAACACTTCATGAGCTCTAGAAGAAAAGGGCTTCTGAAGATGTACAATTTTTGCAATTATTTGCAGTATGTGGTTGAAGCAGAGGTCTTTGAGGACCAATCTCCTTCACAGCAATTATTAAGGAACATGATAGTTTTACGACCTTTACAAAATTCTGATTCAAGAACTTCCAATACCTCTGAAATTAATGTTCAATAAGACTAGAAATTGCCATATGTTTTATTCTTACTTTTTACTCTAGGAGGATGCCCCATTCTCCTTGTAAGCCTTCATTCTCCAGCATAGTAATTCGTTCTTATTTCATCCATAGTTGATATTTTATAAGAGTATTCATCTTAGAATATGTAAAATGTTGAATCCAAGGAAAAATTTTATACCAACTGTTTTAAAGATCTAGAATCTCTCATGTACTTCCTTGGAATGGAGATTGCTTGGTCAAAAAAAGGGATTGTTGTCTCCTAAAGAAAGTATGTTCTTGATATTGAGGAGACTAGGATGAGTGGTTATAGGCCAACAAGTATCCCAATAGATCCTAATCAGAAACTTGGTGATGACAAAGAAGGCGATCCAGTTGATACAACACAGTATCAAAAGTTGTTGGAAAAGGTAATCTACTTATCACATACAAGGCTTGATATCATGTTTGTTGTGAGTTTAGCAAGCCAATCCATGCACTCACCCTATGCAAAACATCTTGAAGCAGTTTATCGAATCCTCAAATACTTGAAAAGTACACCAGGCAAGGGTTTACTCTTTCATAAGACAACTTGGCAGACAATAGAAGCATACATTGATGTAGATTGGGCAGGTTCAGTCATTGATAGAAGATCCACATCAAGATAATGTACTTATATTTGGGGAAATATGGTTACATGGCGAAGTTAGAAACAAAATGTGGTTGCAAGAAGTTGTGTTGAGACAAAATATAGGGCTATGGCTAATGGAGTTTGTGAAATGTTATGGCAAAAGAGAATTCTTAAAGAGCTACAAGTGTCTATGAATATGTCAATGAAGTTGTAATGTGACAACAAAGCTGTTATAAGTATTGCACAAAATCCAGTACAACATGATCGTACCAAACATGTAGAGATTGATGGACACTTCATAAAAAAATAAAAAAGATTGATAGTGGAGTTCTATGCATGCCTTTTGTTCCTACTACTCAACAAACAGCTGACATCTTCACCAAAGGACTCTTTAGACCTGTTTTGAGTTCTTTACAAGCAAGCTGGGAGTGATAGATATCTATGCACCAACTTGAGGGGGGCGTCGGATTATTAGAAAATAAAATAGAAAGTGATATTGCAAATAAAATCTGGAATTATTGTTTCAGATTTTTATGAGTTTTTGTTTCCTATTTTCATCTGCTCTTTAATTTGACTTCTTGATGTTGTGTCCTTCCTAATTTGGTGGCCTTTTCTACTATAAATCTTGTAATCAGAACAATTGAATAAATAAGAAAGAAAGTTCTTCAAAAACTACAATAAGTAATATAAATACCGCCACAATTCTTGATAGTTTAATTTTAATGTTAGGATCCCATTCAGTTTCTTACAACTCAAAGCTCACATCTAGAATTTTCCTTTTGTATGTCAAAGCTTGCCCTTTCTTTAAATAACTAAATAAAATTTCTAATGCATTTTTCATGACTGAAGTTCAGTGGTGAAGATCCAAGGGTATTAGTTTGCTACATTTTATATGAAAAAAGTAAACCAAAGATCCATAAAGATGATAGCATCACCTGAAAACCCTTCAAATAAGTGTATTTCATTTACAACATTAATTAGAGAACTGAATATCATCCTTCTCAAATAAGGGACATTAAGTAGCCAGTAGTTGAGAGAGAATTCAAAGTCTCACTAAAAAGTTGGGCTAAGGCTTCTTATATTTCCGATCATGTTAACAGTGCAACTTTTGGAAGAGTTGATGGGGCAGGCAGCACATCAGCTGTGACAATTACAATACAAATCTCACTAGCATAAAAGATGGTCCAGTAGGAAGACAGAGTTACCATTCACAAGATTTCAATTCAGGAATGTTGAGTCCCTAGCTTTATCTGCTGGTCATTTGGAGCTTTTTAAAGATGTGCTGAATTTTTTGGGAGCTCCAGAAAATGATAAAACTATTGCAAATGTGCCAAAATAAATTAAATAAGGATGTTTAAACAAGAATAGCTACATATGAATAGGGAACACCAAAAAGGAACCAGGAAAGGTACTCATAAGCACCTGTCCAGAAAGTCACAATGCATTTTAACAAGTATATTATCTTTGAGTTAATTTTGAGCTTACTTGGATACAAGCTCCATAAGCTACGCCACAGATACTACACAGGAGCTTCCAACGATCCTAGTCAATCACAGAAGCCAGATTAGAAGGAAAACACATGCACATTGCTTGAACCCAAAATATCATATTGTAGTGATTCTGAAGTCAAGAAGCACTTGCCATACTGGATTACTACAGTAGACCAACAAGTACTCAGAATTACTAGGTTACAGAGTGTAAAATATAAAGAATAAACCCACACCCACCATAAAGGGACATTCTATAGGACAAGAAAATGCAAAACTGAAATAACAAGCCAATGTACCTTATTGATTCTATTTTGCCCATCAATGGGCTCCATTCTCTTGACATCAGAAAGGCAAGTTTCTGCAGCACGTAAGTGCATCAATATAAGCCATTACAAGGAAAGATGAAACAAGGTGTAAATTAGATTCTAACCAGGAATCCATATGGCACAAGCCAAATGAGCCCAGCGCCCATCAGTTGTAGGCTTCATAGCACCGCCTGAAGGAAAGTCAGTTCACAGATTCAGTAACATCACTCGTTGCCTATAAGAAAGGTGTTCTAAGACAATCACACACCAATAACAGGACAAAGGCAGCACGGTGGTGGGGAGTTAGGAGCCCCTGGTCGGCATAAATTGCATAACCACAGCACACCATCAACAGGTTCTAATTCCCCATAGCATCTGGCATGGACCTGAGCAGACATCAAATTCTGATTAACTTAATGACGCGACTAGATGGATTATAGTTATGAAATAAAAGGTAATGTCACTCCAATAAGGAAGAGGAAAAGGTGTTGTAAACAAAGTTTAAGTATGCTGCTTATTTAACTAACAGTAGATGATGAGAAAACACTGTCAATTTTAAAAAACTGCAGTCATAATACAACCCATCATGCAAAATCCATGAAACTCATTGTAGAAAAACAAGTATAGAAACCCTTACCATCATTCTGCATTTATCACACTGCAGGAACAAATTGTTTTCATATTCCTGAAAACAAAGGGCAGCTATTAGAAATTTCTAACCGTGGAAGCATCAAAGTCAGAGAAAAAGAAGAGGAAGAATTTCAATAGTGGGGGAAATTGAAGACAAAGATGCCCAGAAAGCAAGACAAGTCAGAAAGATATGGTGTCAATTGAAGAATTTAGGAGTTTTTCATTCATGGTTCTTTCATTCCCGGTGACAGGGCAAGGAGTGGTTAAGTAGCAAGTAAGAATGCTGCCCAACCAAACTAGTTCTATCCATGCATTATGGGAAGAAGTTTGGCTTTTACCTCATCCATGTGGCAGACATTGCACTTATCAAGGTCTTTCCAGTCAACACGAACAGGTCTGTAACCAGCAGGTATGCCTTGATATCTTTCGGATGTTAACTTGCCCGTATACAGTTTGGAAGAATGTATGGATTTAGATAATCCCTGTTAGAACCATTGGAAATTAGAGTGAAGTTACAATCAAAATAAAAGGAATGTGAACACTAGACGCTTGCAAGTATGCAATAACACCATAAGCTCAAAACACCTTTGAACTTCCACAAGCAAGAAAATAAACAGAACAACACTTTAAAGACATCAAATGAGCATAAAGAAAGGTTGATGAGGCCAAAACTTTTGAAATGGTGGGATATTGCATAATACCCAAAACATCTCAATACTGCAAAGGAAAATTCAAGGAACTTGATCCAATTTAAGAATATGAAGATAAAAGTTAAATTCACCAATCCCTTTAAAAACAACTTCACAACATAGCAGAACAAGAATTTATCCTAGATGTGTGTAGCATAGTTTTAGCAAAGTTTTAATCTATCAATAGCGGGTGTCATGCCAACTCAGAGAATGATGGAATATTTGTGATTCTAAGGAATTCTGATTGATGGTAAAAATTTGGATTTCAGGGTTTTCTTTGCTCTGGGGATAGGGAAAGGAGAAAGCAATTTGTTGAATTACAGGAGTTATTGTAATTGTAAGCTAATTACATCACAGGAAAGTCTGGGTCTAGATAATTCTGTAAATTACTGTGACATATTTGTTAAGTCCTGCACATCATAAGTTAGAAGCTCATGTGCACATATTCGGCTGCCTTGTTACAGGGAAAAAAAAAAGGTTCACTAAGATCTTCTCTTTGTGAAAATTTATTTAATGGTCAAAGCAAACCCCAAACTCCACACACGCACTCGGCCACAGATCCAAATTTTGTGCCCTTCTGCAAAAACCACATTTCAAGAAGCAAACCCATCATTTACAGCTGAACAACAGCTCATCATAGCATTTCTATCCAGAATCGATTTGAAAAGTTGAAGGGATTTATTTTAGAAGACCTACTCCACACATTAATCATGCCAAAATAATATAGATTCCTTCTTCCTAGCTTAAAGCAAACAAAAGAGAAGTGCTCCCATCCTCTTCTCAAGTTCCACACACCAACCATAAGCATTAATAGCTTCCTGAAGTTCCGCCCATTATGATTCACATCCCACTCAGCTTCAACAACCAATATATTTTAATTATTTGATTCCAACATGACCTTCCCAAGTGGATTCCAGAGAAGACCCTTATTGAACATGCAAGCAATTTGATTACCGAGTAATACAATAAGTAAATTTTATGTGGGCATTCGGTAGAGAAGCACTCCAAGATTCCTTGGAGCTGCAACATGTTTGTGGTGACAATGTGGGTGAGAGATATTCCAGAATTATTACGAACAAATTTATCTTCGAAGAACCATTAGGAGACAGGATGGTTATTTTAGCTTCCCAGAGTTTTTAACATTAGGAGATCCGGAGGTGTAATGTTACCGTAGATGAGATGATACTTCGAGGCAAGCAAAAAGTATATTCTATTTTAGAGGATGTTCCTTTCTCCTTACTGTAATTTCACAAATTTTCTTCTTTAGATGAACAAAAAAAAGTGATAGAACATTACACAAATTTTCTTCTTTAGAGGATGTTCCTTTCTCCATTAATTTTTTTAGATAACCGAATATTGTGTTAATAGCAAAAGGAATTACAAAAGCTTAAGGAAGAATAAATCATCCTCCCAGATAATTAAGCCAAACAAATTGCATAAAAGAGCTGCCCAATCCCACTGAATAAGCAAAAGAAACTCCCCTAAAAACACCTGCAGCATGACACCACAAAGAAGAAAGGAAAATTACCTATCCCATAACAATTGTCTTGAAGTTAACTGGTTTTTAAAAATCCTAGCATTCCTCTCCAACCTTTAATTGAAGCACTACGAAGTTTCAGAATCCAATTGAGATTTATATTTATGATTTGAAATCAAATTGCAAGGATGCAAAATGGCAAAGGTAGATTTCTATCTTGACAGAAACTATCAACAACATTTCACTCCAGACCATTCATTATCCATATGGCTAGCAAATGAGTAATTCTGAAAAGGTTCCAACACAATGGCAGCAGAGAAAAATTGACATCAACCAACCATTGAAAATTTTAAGGTTATTGAATACCAAGAGGCAAACCTTTAGTAGTTTTATAACTTCAGGATTAGAGAAACCAAACATGTCAGAACCAGATTTGAGTTTTCTTTCTCCTCCACTTTCTGCACGAAAACCATTAGAATTACAATCTTGCATCTTCCTGATTTTTCTGTATATTTTATCCCAGCAAGCATCTGGAGTGGATCCATTAATCTGCAACAATAAAAAAATAATATCTTCAGCTGCTACTCTTTCAGCAAGTTTGACACTATGTAGCCAAGCAAGCAACAGCACTGACGATGGAATGCCAATCATAATTCAGGCTTGATGGGTAGGAAGAAATTTATTGATAACAACATGCTAATACCAAGCAAGTCAAAAAATCACTGATAAGATCTATTCTATCCAATTCCCATCACGTTATCTCTCAAGGATGAGGGACCATTATATCATGTTTTATAATGCCACTGAGAAAGATGCCATACAAAGTTAGTGTTTCCTCAATCATCTTTTATCTGTGCATGAGAATTGCATGGTAGCAACCGGCAAAAGGTGGTTATGACCTATGATGTATAGTACAAAGAATCATTTAACAAGATGAGACAAGGAATAGTTAAATAGGAGAATGACTTTGTAATGTATTTGTGGTTTTAAGATTAGTTGATCAGAACTGACCTCCTCTCCATTATCCAATGTCACTCTAAATAAAGGCCGACTCTTTGACTCGGCATCTCTCAACACTTCCATTTTATATATCATACGAACATTTGGATCTGAACCCCACAAAGTCGAAACCAAAAAAGAGAACAAGTCAAGGAACTAATACAATCAAGATGATTCAGAGAATGGAAAACAAAAGTCTCAGAGGAATGAGATTATGGTGGAAAAGATGTGATACACAAAAGTCCCACTATGTATTTATAAAATAACCACCTTTTATTGAAGTAAACTTCCTCAAGGCAGTATACCCTTCAGGCCAGATGAATCTGTTATCCTGGAAATGTTCAGAATCCTTGACAATCTTTCCTGTGAGGACAATTTACAAGTCTGTAAGTGTAAATGATTGGTTGCCACAACGTCAATTAACTGCATATTGCAAAACACCCAGTCTCCCCAATCAAGTAGCAGAAAGATATTGCAGGCACTGTGTTGCCACCAAGAACAAAAAGGTGATGAAATGAAGTGCACACAACATTTTCAATCATGTCTTCAGCTAAAAAAAAAACACAAGAAGAACAAGAAAATTCCAGATGCTGAAACTTACCAAGGCTTATTATTTGCAAATCGCCAATTACATATGGAGAAGTACCCAGCCTAGCCAATATCCTTTGAATTCCTCCATCTTGCATGCAATCTTCTCCTGAATCTGTACTCCCTTCATCGCTACTCCCACTCTCACAGCTATCAGCTTTCATGCCATTTTGCAGTTGTAGCATTCTTCTTGAAAGCTTTTGTTCACTGAGATACCTGGTAAAAACAAAATGCCCACTGCATCAGGATCCTAACATTGCATGTAAATTTTGAAGTATTCACATAACTGCACATTATAGCTGTTCCAAGTGAGTGTATACAGTGATATTCCAGGTAAAATTACGATAACAAGGTCAAGTGATAGTAGAAGTGAAGGCCAAAAAAATATAATGTGCAGAGATCCAATATTGATAACAAACTCTAGGGCCCGAGCAAAATCAAGCCTTCAGGATAAAATTCCAAAGATATTAAAAATAGAAAACAATTCAATTGCGAAGCCATTAAAAGGCTGCATCAAGAGCATTATTGGCGCGTGCAACCCTGTTTCCCAGGTTTCACCACAGTAATACATGCTATCTTACAAGGATACAGGCACAAGATAATATGTTCCCTGATATAATAACCTCCACCAACTCAACTAGTGACAAAAGGCATGTCATATTGATAAATTGATAACAGAATTCAGCAATGATAGCTATACAGCTAGAAGGATTCACATTCACAGGGACATGATGACAATTCTGGTTAAATAAAAGGTACTCAAGTGTGAAACACCATATTATCATGCCACTTCAATGAAATGAACCCTTTAAATCAACCTTACATTTTTGCTTCTTCCAAGCTTCGAGTGAAACGAGGCTGCTTGCACTTTAGGTGGAAAGAAGAAAGAAGTCCTTTGAGAAACGAGATCGCCTGCTTTGGTTTAATTCTGGTAGTAGAAAGATAAAATATAAAGTCAACCTCAAAGAGAAATAGATGTCCTACACACTGGGCAGTGATTGCCAAAAACAAAATCTCCTCCAAACTTAGAAGAACAACAAACCTTGCAAAATCATGGGTACCAAAAAATTGCACAGATACTGATCTTCCTCCAATATTTTTGCTTAAGCCTTTATGATTGCCAATAAGTGCTTCATCTACAACAATTGCTGGCCACATAGCATGACCTGCACTAGAACAATTAAAAGATATAGTTGGTGTCAAACCAAGAGGGTCAATTTATCTATCTATAGTGTAATTACAAAGTTTTGACAAATTAATTGATGATAGAACCTGCACGTACATAACAGCAGAAAACTGCCCAAACATGAGAGGAGGAATCAAATAAATGCAAATGATCCTTTCCACTGACATCCTGGCTCACTAATGCATGGGCAAACAAGACCATCCAAACTCAAATGCATTAAAACAAGTTCTTAACAAAATCATAGATCTTGTTTCCTTTTCATTTTCTTTTTATTGCCTGGTAAACCTTTTCTGTAATTCCCTTGATCCCTATGCCAGTAAAATGACCATAAATTCAATCAATTGTCTTTCTAACCCAGCACATTGGTTTTCATTGACCCTGAAACTATAAAGCATGATCTAATCAAGATGAGCATGTTGGAAGCAGTAAAAATATGTTTGCAAAGGCATACACAAGAAAAAGTTTGATCACATGGTGTCAAACACTAATCTAAAGAAAAAGGATGAGATTTTAGCTCGCAATTCATATGAGTTACAGGGCCTGGATATTTCCAAGCATCTCTGAGATGTATTTGGTTTTTAATGGCTAATGTATGCAAAGAGTGAAAACAGATTAAAAAAACCCAAAGACAAAATCTGAGAAATTTGGTGCAGACCAGTAAGTTTGGCCCATATGATATCCCCAGGCTCAAGATCTTGGCAGTCATCCAAACTGGCAGCTAACACAACCATCTCATTATAATAATTTCTATCACCGTCTGTACTTTTTACACAGACACTCAGGTTCAGCCGCTCCATCTCCTCGCCAGAAATAAAGAACTTTACTTTCTCGTTTGAAAGCATCAAATCCTCTTTATCTCCATCTTCATATTCAATCTGCATTGTAGTTCATTTCTCATCGACAATAGTATCCCAACATATTCTTTATAATTCTAAAGCAGTTCAAATTTTAAATGAGAAAACAAATCGGGCATCAAGCCATACATTATATCGGTTGTTATCTGAAATGTGCCCAACAACACGTCCAGAATACCAATCAGCATCCAGTGGCCAGTAGACCTGTAAAAATTAGTTTTATCATGCACATAACGGAAAGGATAATCTCATAAATCAACAAAGAAAGGTAAAGCATAAGCTTGCCTTGCATGGCAACCCAACGATCAATTTTGGATCAACACCGTCAAAATGCAACCTATTGAAGACATAATTTACACACATTAAACAAAAATCCCATGAACAATCAGGAACAATTTGGAGGCCAATGCAAAGAATTTTTAAAATTTATGCTACATTGTCTCAAAACCTAAAATGCAGATTATAAACATAAGACTTTTATCAAAAAAATTCCAAAATGCACCACTCTAATAACTAAAAACATCTACATTGGTGCCGAATCTTGTCAGTAATTTTCACTAAAATTCATCACAACTATTACATTAAGAAAGAAACCCACCTGACCCATCTTTTACTAGTATCTGGAAGGGCTGAAAATTTATCAGAATTCGTAACCAGAGAGTCACGCTTCTTTCTCTTAAAATTTCCAATCTTACTATTACTATTGTTAGTATTATTACGGCAATCCCTCAAACGAGGCCTATCAAACCCTAGCAGAATATTAGAATCGACACCCAGTCTCAGCAACTCATTACTCCCAATCCGTCTCCTCTTCTTCTCCTTGTTCAACTCAATCGTCGGTTCCTCCTCAAATTCACAAATCTCACTCTTCACCACCATCTCAGGCTCAGCGGCGCGTGAAACCAACGAATCATGAAACGAAGGGCGGGCTGGTCGTTTCGGACGGCGAGAATAAACGTAGAGTAACGAAGGAGGATTGTTGACACGTGGATGGTGGCTGGGAAGAAACTTCCGGGCTTTTACTTTCTTTGACATGACGTTGGATGATCCACAGAGAGACGCGGCTGAGTAGACGCGGTCCAACGACACGTAGCGTATAGAAGTGCCCCCGGCTTCTTCTTCTTCGAAATCGAGAGGTGATTTGTAGATTTTGTCTTCTGTTTGCGGTTTGTTTAGAAGTGCCATGAGTGAGGAAGATAACCTGACCTGTCTGTAATTTGGAGAAAGGAAAGAAGAAGCGTTATGGCTAAGGTTAGGGTTTGGAGGGAAGGATGTTCCCAGATTATCAGTTTCCCGCCCGCCGTGTGCACTCCAAGAGAGAGGGCGAGACGTCTGTAAGCCAGTGAGCTTGTTAATCAAATGCCCCGTTGATTTTTTTTAATTTATTAATTAATTTTCTTTATTTTATTTTTTGGGGGACTGGTGGGAGGCTTTTCATAACACGATATCTGGCAAGGTGCTTTTGCACGTGCCAGATACCGTGTTATGAAAAATTGTTAGCACAATGACAAAATAGTCCTGAAATGTTTTGGGAATTTCAATTTAGGTATGGTGTTCCTGCGCGATCAGTTCATTGGTTGCATTGACCACCGTGCTGGCGGACTCGGGCTTCACAGTTTTTCCGGTGCGTTCGCCGGTCCTGCTTCGTCGGGACCCAAAACCCTAGGCCGTGTTATAGCAAATTACTAATTTACTAGAACTAGTTATTAACAAAAAGCTAAAGCTGTTGTTGATTTTACGAGACTAGTTTATTATTTATTTTAATAATGTAATTATTATCTTGTTCCTTGATCATTTCCCTTTTATCCTTATTTTAGGATAGGGTGATTTTTTTCACAGAACGTAAATGTCTTTTGAAAATTGAATGAGTTATTTTAATAATTATATTTATAAATACATATTAAAATAATAAATTTAACCCTATAATAAAATGATTAAATGCTTTCTTATTATATTTTTATATAGTGATATTATATTTTCATGTGTTCATCAATAAATTGTAATATTATTCATGTCATTTTAATTGTTAGCGTGCATTTAAGGGTTTTGCAGTACTTTTTGCATGGTTTGTTTGGTATTGTTAATTAGTTTTAAGATAATTTTTTATTTTATACAATTAAAAAATTTAAAAGTTATTAGCGCATGCAGCTAATTTCGGTGATTATAATAGCGCTTTTACCATATCAGTGGATTCATCTCCGTATTCTCTTTCTTCATGAATGATATATATACAGTGATTCAACATAATTTAGCTGGAAATGCCTTCTTGTTTTTTTCCTTTTTCTTGCATGCATGCAAGCCATGAAGAAAATCAAACCAACCCTTTAATTGTTTTTTTTTTTTGGCAATTTGGTTCTTCTTTTATTTGTATTTTTTTATTTGCATTAATTGTTTCTAATTTAATTTAATTTTTTATTTAATCCCTTATTATTTAATTTTTCAAATTTGTTTTCAAATTTGTTACTCATTCTTTGAATTACTATTTATTTTATTTTTAATTATCTTCTTGATTGATATATCTTTTTACAATTTCACCTCAATCATTTTTTTTATTTAATTTTTATGTCAAGTCTGATTATGTCACCTTTAGTTGCTAATTTTAAATTATTTTATTGATGGATTGTTATTTTTACAATTTTATTCATAAATATTTAATTTTCATTTGATTTTTATTTTGAATTTAGTCTTAATCTTTTTAATTGCTATTTTTTCTTTGCGTTATTTTTTTATTGATTTTTTTTCTTGATTTCATCATATGATATGATGTCAAATTTAATCGTAATCATTTTCTTAATTTTTTTGGGATAATTTTTTTTTCAAATTTTATTTTTATTTGGTTTTTTCTTGTTAGATTTTAAGCCTTTTTTTTTTTGCTGTTACTTTTATTTTGCAAGTCTTTTTATTAATAGTTTTTTCAATCATTTTATTATTCAAAATTAAATTGAATGACACTTAAACTTTTTAATTAAATTCTAGTTCATGATCTAACAATTTGTAGGATTTTTAGATTAGATGAAGTCTAGGATATTCATCTGAGTTTGGGTTTTTTTTTATTTTTTTAAAATTTAATTTTTTAAAAAAAAATAAGTTTAACTCTTTTTGTTCATGTTTTTCTAAAAAAGTTTAACTCTTTTTGTTCATGTTTTTCTTTAGTTATGTTAACATTGGATTATTTGATAATCCATATAGACTCGGTATGGTTTTTTCTATCATTTTTTCATTATGTTTTGGTGAACTTATTTATTATTATTATATTTTTTTCATGTTATTTAAATTGTACTTTAACCAATAACTTTGGAATTGAATTGTTTTTTTATACTTGTCATTTTTTTATATCAAAAAAATATTGTTCTACCCGTAACAAAGTGCAGGCAGCATATCTAGTTAATTATTAATTATTGTTACTTTTATAATTAATATTTTTATATTAACAATTAATTAATAAAAAATCTAAAAAAATATATCTTTTAACTTTTTCATTATTATACATTAGTTCAGAATGAACAGGTACTTTGTAGTTTTTTATTATGTTGTTTTATTATTTATATAATAATAAAGCATCTTAATATATTTTTTTAATTGTTTTACAATAAATCTAAATCACAACTCAACTGGTTAACATGAGTGTCAACCAAAAGATTATAAGTTTGAGTACTGGTAGGTGTGTTTAATTTCTTAATTGTTATAAATAACATGTTATCAATTACTTTTTAAAAAAAATGTGTTGCTCACCCCTTTAATAAAATAAAATAAAATGGGATCTAATATGCGAGTATGACCTCGACCTTTTGGGCACCTAGCCTTCTAAAGGCACATAGATAAGATGTTGAGCCTGGCGGTTTGATAACTTTTTCTTTTTATTTTTTTTATGGTTTTTTATACTTCAAATAAAATTTACTAGATTCATTCACTCTTAAGTTTTGATATAATTTTTAAATATTTTTATAAATTTTTATTTTACTTTTAACAAAACATATTATTATATATTTGATCTGAAAATAGTAATACTAGTAATACACTTTTTATTAAAATTGATTATTTATTATTAAAATATTTAAATAGATTTAAAACATAATTTCACCACGTCTATGATTTTTTAAGCTTTCGATCACATAAATATAGACATAATATTTTGATATTTTTTAAAAAGATACCTGTTTCAACAATCATAACTTAAAAAAAAAAAACAATTCTTTAGTAAAAAACATTGCATTGGCTAAGATGAACAAGAGATATATTAATGAGAAAAATTATATTTATAAAAAACAAAATCAAAACATCTGTATTTTTTAGTTTAATAACAATACCAAAAAAAATTAAAACCTATAAATTTTTAATACATTCCAAAGAAATTAGGTCTCTTTACAACATCATATTAGAATACAAACTAGCATTATAGTAATTGTTGAAGATGATGAAATTTTTATATGGAAAAGGCATATGAAACGCAATTATATATCAAATTCTAATATTTGTTCTTTTGAGAGTTGTATATTTTGACATAAAAAATAAGATTTTTTTAATTGATGTGGAGTTTAATAACTAATTTTGTTTTGGTTATGTGTTTTGAATAATTTATTCTTCAAGTATGAATTAGCTTAGTAATAAACCTATTTTAGAATAATTTATTTAGCTTATTTTATAATTGACTTAATTATTAAATGATGATATGCTAATTTTAGAATATTGTTTTGATATTTTCATCATTAGTTTTACTTTATTAGATTGAAATGAGCTTCATTAAAAATTGATTCTTGTTTTTTTTTTAAGTTTGGTTTTTATTTTACCTTTGCTTTCTACATATTTATTCAATGATTGTTTTAATTATTGTGGTTGATTCGCTTTCTTATGATATAGATTTTCTCTTTTGATGTTACAAATGGGTTTCTCTTATAAATGTTTGTTAATACTATATTCTATTATTTTATTTAATGTTTTTTTAAATATTAATTTGCTTACTTTTATATTTTTATGGTTACTTTTGTCCATGCAAGGGGTTAAAATCTGATTTTTGTTGTCATAAATTCTATTTTCTCATGCATTTATGAATCAACCTTTTTTTCTTATACTTTCCTTTAGCTTCTTTAAAAAATTATATTTCATCTTGAGATATAGTTGATTCAATTAATTTTTTTATTAATATTTTTTTATTTTTTGTTTTAATTTTCTTTCCTCAATCGTTAGCAAGGGAAAAAAAGGAAGATGTAACTATAAAAGCTTTATGGTTGATGTAATGTGTTTATTATTTGACAAGATTTTAATATAATACTGTAATCTTTATAGCTAAGCAAAATTTCAAGCTTTTTTTTTTCTTAATTAGTTGCATGGAATTCTTAATTGAATGGCAATGTGAGTAAAATGCAATTATTACATATCATTTATCTCTTTTAATAAGAAATAAGTTAGGATTATAAGGCATCTAATTAAGAGAGTTGATTAGGTTCTTGTTTTTTTCTTTTTTTTTTGTTTTGTTTTTGATATTTGTTTTAACTATTATAATGCTTGTCGAAAGCTCATTTTATTTTCTAATAGTCCATATGATTTTTTATATATATTTGAATTATGAAATTCTAAGTAAATGGTGGAGAAATTATAGGCAAGTGGTCCTACAAATACCAATTAAAAGGTGAAAGATATATATATATATATATATATACTTGGTTGTTTAAGTTTTAATTTAGAAATCAAA